>NC_135204.1:10611472-10911472 GCF_050948175.1 Xylocopa sonorina
CCTTTCGCCGGAGGCTTGTCGCTCGGGGCTGCGCCCCGATACCAAGTTGATACTACCGAATTACCAACACTGGCTACGCGAATTAACCGCCCTGGCTGGCCATTATTCCGATAACCAATCAATAGGATGGCACGCGTACAGGGAGCCCCTCTCCGCCCCGGGCTTCTAACGAATCGTTAAAACTAATTTCGTTGATGTGCCGGCTGTACCGCGCGGCGGTACCTGTTTATATACGCGCGCTTTACAGCGGTTGAATACAGCTGGTTTATGTGGAATCAAGAATAGCTTATAGTTTGTTACGTATTCCGCGAGTGGATGAATTGGGTGTTGGAGGATTAATGCGCCAGGCTACTATCTGATGTCCTTAATGCATAACTTTACCAGCTTAAACGCTTTCCGTGCTTCAACGTCTTTCATACTGTCCTTTACGCCGTTAGCGTTATCAATGACCGTCCTTTCCACGCACACACGCGCGTTTACACGAGAGATTCGTTCGAACGAACGTTTCAGTTATTACGTTCGAAATTGCTGGAGGTATTAAAAGTTTCGGGAGCGTTAAAATTTCACTGCTTCTCTATTAAAATGCGATAATAACGTAATCTCGTTCAATTGCGGAGCACCGAAATGATAGATGAAAGCGAACGCCTCCGAGTAGCGATCGATACCGCTGAGAAGAGGGGAGACGAATTTCCTTTTAACGAATTACTAATTCAACCGCATTTGCTTTCGAACGGGGGGGAAAAAGAAAACGAAAAAAAGAACGAAAAAAGAAACGAAAGAAAAGAGGGTAATAACAACTGGAAACCGGTCCGGTAATAACAGAGGGAACATCGTCTTTTCCCTCCCGTCGCGTCTCTATATTTTTGTCAAACTGACGCTGCTGAACCGGCTTAATTTCAGTTCACCGGTGACAACTGGTGGTACGTATGCGCGTCCGTGTACGCGTGTACGCCTACACGGTTGTACTAGCGCCGTTTCGCATTGACTCCCGGTCAATTGTTTCCCCGTGACGATGCTCGCAGCGTTTACGGAACTCTCGTCTCGAATCGGGGAAACTATCGGCCGGGGCAGCGCGAGCAGTATTCGCGTCCCCGCAACACGGTTCGAGAGCCTCTTCGATTTGTCACGAGTTGTCAAATTTTTTCGTTTACATTGCCGCCGGAGATCCGATTTTCAGGGACCGCGAACGTCCCTCCGCGCGAGACAGGGATGCTCCTTCGATTAGCCTCGAATATTCATTTTCCGCCCCCCCCCCCCCAACCTAACCACCCGCAACGAATTCGAACGCTTTTCAGCTTTCGTTTGAGAACGCTCGCCGGCGAAAGTAATCTCTCGATTACTTTCGAGCGCAATTAACGTGCCAGCGATCCCCCTTTTTCATTTGCCATCCGTTACGCTTTTCCAGCGGTGCTTTTTTGCGCGGATTGTCCGCGACGCGTAAAGATTAGCGTGCAAACACAAAAGGGCCAGACGAATGCGTACGTGTGTACGTATTGTTGGGCCACAGGGAGGCGGATGGAAAGAGTAAAAAACGAGAAGCAGAGAGAGAGGGAGAGTAAAGGGCGACGAGGGTGCGACGGAGACGGAAACGCGGAGAGGGAAAAGGACACCATCTGTTACCGGCTATGAAATATATCCGCGTGAAAAAAAAAAGATGGACAAAAAAGAAGAAGGAGTGAAATGGCCGAGAATGTACAGAAGCGCGTGTACACGCGGCTGAAAAAAGAGAAAGACCGGTCAATAAAAAGGGAGGAAAAAAGGGAAGCTTAACTCGCAGAGATTAGCGCGGCTCAAACAGCCGGAGGAATTAACCCATTAAGAAAAGGAGGGTAACTGAAAAATATATGCTTTCGAGCGGATTGCGCAATCTCGTTGCGTGCGAAAACGGAGCTTCCAGTTATCAACGCGTCGTTAGAGCTCTCGACTTAACCGATTCCAGGTAAACGAAAACTCGCGAATCGTTATCGATTCTAACGTGATCTCGAACCGTGAGCAGCGTCGCCATTTTTTTTTTTTCTCACCCCCGATCGCTGGTAACGCGCGAGATCCACGCCATCCGATTGACCGTAATTGACGACGATTTTCGAGTCTCGCCCTAAGCTCGATTTCCTGCTCTCGAGGAGACGCGCGATCCAAAATTCGCGGTCCCCGTCACCCCTACGGGGGAATTGTTTTCCCGTAGACGCACGACGCGCGGCAATGCCGGTTATTATTTGCCGTGAATGTTCTTTCTTCAATTACGTAAACCGTGGCGCGGCTGGAATAGCGGGAATAGTTTGGTTCGGATGCTCGGTTATTTCGAACGGCTAGATTGTAGTTATCATGCAACTTTATTGGCCGGACACACGGATATGCGGCCGCTATTAATCTCCGCGTTCTACCTGTGTTTCCGTATAATTGCGAATATTCTCTACCCGCTCGAAAGGTACCTTTAAAATGCTCATTTCGAACGAATCGATTCGGTCCGCGCATTTATTCATTTGTAACGGATTCAGATTCGTTCTAAAATGTATTCGCATGAACGCAACGGCGTATTTATTCGGCCTTTCTGGCGTTGATTGAAAAAAAAAAGGAAAGAAAAAAGAAAAAAAAATGTTATTGGCTCTGCGTAACGAAAAAGCAACTAATGGAACAGGGATGACAGAAATGTTCCCCGGTTATCATTCCCATTTTCATCCATTATTAGTTTCCAAGTATAAAAACCGGGACAGCGATGAATTTATTCATTTCGTTGAGCGCTTATTCCAATATTCATTAGCCTCCCCTCGATCGCAGGGACGCGCGTAAATATCTTCAATTGCCAGACAGAGCTGTTCGCTTAAGAACATTGTACTTTTCACCCTCTCTGACAACGATCGTTCCTCGAACGCCAGATCTCCCGGCACGAGTCTGTAACGAGGCTGGATCGCGTCCGTCGAACTCGAGTCCCTTAAAATTCTAATCTTGAAATCCACGTGCGTCGCTAACAGTTCGGTTTGTCCCCGTGAATTTCGCGAGAAACATCTCGATCTTTTGTTCGACGCTGCTACCGATGGAAACAAAAATAGGAAACCTTCTTCCAACCCGATAAAAACGACGGACCACCATTGTGGATTAAAGCAACGTGCAATTCCGTTGTCCCGGTTAATTGCTCCCCTTTTCCTCCCCCTTTCCTCCCCTTCCTTTCCAATCGGTCCGCCGCTAGAGCAAAAGCGGTTTCCTCTCCACCCTCCGCCATCGATGGACCGAGTGGTAATTCGACGAATTCTCCCCGGTTTCTTTATTCCCCGAGATTTTGCTTAAGGATATTTTCGAGATTGAAATGTTTCTCGCTGCCAGGGAGGAGGAGAAGTTACGTTCGGATACCTGTTTCATTGTTACCGGTTCTGGTTGCGAAGAATGCAGAAATGCTCGCGCGATGCTGTCGCAACCAAAGTGCACCTCGTCAAATCCCAAGCGGACAACACGCTGGATTTTCCTGCCCTTGGACTTTGCCACTTTGAGGAATGAAAAATAAAACGAGAGGAAAGAGATCGATCCTCGCAGCGGTCGCCTTTGGAAGCTGATTTAAAACGGTTCGAATTACGGTATCGATTCGAGCCGCTTCTATTTTGCGGGGACGCACATTCGAAGAACGTGACAAAGTACGTCTCGTTTAACGAAAGTGCTTCTCGATATTTTTCGTCGAGTGAAATTCTAGCGAAGTATAATAGTATGTTCCGGTGAACGGTGTATACGTCAAAGTCCGCGTGGGACGTCAACTGCCATCCATCGTGAATCCCTCGCGCGATTTCATTTTAATTTCGCACGGTTCGACCCCGAACAACTGCGAAAGTACCACCACCCGATGCGAGGAGGGACACGCTTCTCGCGGCCTTCGCTGTCGCTCGCCACCTTGCAACTTCTTTCGCGATTTCCTTCTTATCCGACGAACGATCGTCTCCTCGACATCGCTGCGAGGCTTGGGACCGTTTGCGCGCGAGCCAACGAACCGGCTTGATTGTTTCCGTGGTGTTTTCGATGCGAGAAAAATTGACTCGACGATGCACGCGTATTCGGGCGAGCGCGAATTCGGCAAACAAGGTAAAAATAATTCAGATCGGTCCGAGTGCAGTCCGCGCAAATGGAGTCGAGTAAATGGATAAACGCGAAATAAATTTCCGACCTTTTTTCCTCCCAGCGTAAATAAGTTATTCGCCATACAATAAACCGGGCGTTCGCACGCGTAAATAGCTCGCGAAACAAACCGCGTTAATTGTTTCTATAATTATTCATAACCGGTTGAATGGTAAAAACGCAATTGAATCGACTATAAATTATAACGCACACGGCTATCCCTCCTTGTACGTGTCAGTTAATTTCCTGTTTTATTGCCGTATCGATCGGTAATTAAATTGCAGCCAACAACGGCCGACACTTTTATACGACGGAACCTCTGGCGTGGCGCTTTTGTAAAATTTCAGCCATTTTATTACCGTACATTCGTTAATCCCTTGTTTAATAACGCTGCTTGCGGTTTATTCCAATTCCTGTACGGCGGCCGAATAATAAACCGTCCGCGATGTGGCGTTCGATGAAAGTTAACGCGACTAATTCACTCCCGCGGCATTTTTAACGGGGCCGAACAAAGGACAGTGTAAGGGAACGTTCGGTGGGGGTGATTGTCTTTAATTCGAAACAGATAAGAATGTGAAAAATCGTAAAAAGTAAAAAATAAAAAATAAAAAGCTCGAACGCGCGTTGGTAATCTCCATAATCTTTTCATCGATCAAGTCCACGGGACTTCAACAAAGGATAATCAAAATTGAATAAAAGGGGGACGCGTGGAATATTTTTAATAAAGCTCCGCGACACGTAAAAAGCAACGGAGAGGGGAAAATAAAAAAAGGAGAAGAAGAAGAAGAAGAAGAAGAAGAAGAAGGAGGAGGAGGAGGAGGAACAAGTTTATATCCTCTTTCGTTCGTAGCAGCATGTCAACGTGTAACAAGCAAAACCATTCCCCGACCCATACAAGCAAAGTAATTTGAATATAAAAGGGTTAAGTGTCCCATTGAACGTGCAGCGAATAACAAGTCTACTCGCCACGACCCGAATATCTTCGCGAAAGAGGATTACTCTTTGAAACGTCGAAACGATCGAGTATCGAGCGAGCAGGGGGAACGAGAAAATTGTTAAGAACTCGTGAATTTTTGTCAGCACGATATCGGGATCGCGTTAGAAGCGCGAGCAATGAATATCGCCGCGGCTAATCCGATTTCGATACTCTTCAAAGGTTAAACTGCGGGCCAGCCATAAAATCAGCTCCCTTTTCCCGTTCGATATCCAGAGCTCGATGACAATTCGATAAATCCTTTACGCGGCGTTACGAGCGACCAGCCACCAGGAGAAAGTCACCGAGCGTAATCGAATCAGAATTTTATGACTCATCGCTCGTTCAATTGTGTTATTTCGTAGAACGTTAAGTAATAAACACCAACGAATCGCCGTTTCTTCCTACGATTAACCAAATTAATAGAGACGTTCGGACGCGTCGAGTTACATCCCCTTTTTCTACTCCGATATTGCACACGGACGTGGAAGAAGAAGGTTTCGTGAAACTGCCGTGGAACAGAAGAGGAAGATGGGATTGGAGTTCTCTTTTTTCCTTTTTCTTTTTTTTTTCAGGAAAAGTTGGCCTCGAATCACGGAAGTGTTTTATTAAGGCAGATTTATTATTATTCCGGAACACGGGCTTATTTCCAAGGTGAATTCTATCTGTTTCCGCGAGTTCACTGAAATTTTTAACGCGGCAAGGAGTTAGGTTTCTCGACTTATCAAGTTTATGCAAAGTCGCCTGACCCATTTCAGGAAACGGAGCAACCAACACCTCCAGGGGAAGAAGAAGACGACGTAGAAACGTATGCAATTTTTCTATCTCCATCGGAAACGCGTAAGAATTTTTACTCCCGTATTGTGCCGCGACTGGTGCTCGACTATTTCCAAACTTTTTGTATTAATTGCACGCCAGCTGCTTTAACGAGTATCAACTTTGATTCAGAACCGCGCGCGAGTAATTATTTTCGAGGGAACAAGCACGCCGGAGGGGGAAAAAAACGAGAAATAACTGATTAGCGTAATTTGAAAGGTATTCACCGCAGCGGCGAAGAACGAAGTAAATATAAAAGAAGTTACGCCATCGGAGGGTATTCCAGCGGATGATTCGGAAGAGGACTACCATTCTTTTCCCTCTGGTAATTCTTGTTTGGTTACGTTTAAAGGAGGGAGTAAATATATTTTATTGCGAGGGGGGGATATCGATCACCTGGCCCGCTCCTCAAGGTGACTCTCGTTACAAAGTCCGGATTTCATTTTCCGAATATCACTCCTCTTTGAGAGAAGGAGAGAGAGGGAGAGAGAGCTTTAATATTAAATAGTCCCACGGTTGTTCCCTTTCTTTCGCGCGACACGATCGATCGAACCGAGGGTTTAATAACACTTCCATCCCTCCCGCCGCCCGGGGCTTGTATTTTTACCGCGACGAGATTGCAATTTTGCAAGACGAGCCGACGGGATGGTTGTAACAAACGCGGCTAAACATTTGCCCGGCTCTTGTTGCCACCGTAACCGCGGGATTAGTTTTACAGCCGTCGATCAATTTTAACGATTTTCCGCCGGACAGCTCGTTAAGGAAACATGGGGGGAAGGGGGGAGGGGGGAGGACCAGTCGAAGAATTCGGATAGTATTTTTACGAGGTCGTTGAAACTTTCTCGGCGCATTCGGCTATTTTTGGCCAGTGTGCTCCGACTATTTTTAAACGAATTACCACCACCCGCGATAGTTTCCATTCCCATTTGTCCGTTTCGCTCCGAAAAGGATTTAGAAGACGTTTCGCGGCGCTCGTCTCGGGTGGGGATCGCGGCAAGATGATGAGAACGCAACGATTTAATAAACCGTGCGGGCAAAGGAGGAAATAAAGGTGCACGGACGTAAATCTTCTTTGTAGAATCTAATCTCGCGGAGCAATCGGATTAACCTTTGATCTTATTCGCAACGGAATACTTTCGCGACGTTTAAAGTGGTCTTCAACTATCGATCGGCCCGGCAACTTTTCCCGGGACGGGCTGCGACGACAGTGTTTATTAGATGCACTTTTATACGACGACCGTCTAATGGGAATTTTTCAAAACCAAACATCCTCACTTTCCGTTCTCCCGTTTCGTTTAGCCGACGCGTCCGTTTTCTTTCGCGTACCAATGAAAACCATTAGGACGCCCGTTAAAACTGTGCGCAGCGCTTTATTCATCGTACGTTTTACGACCGCGAGTAAATATCGACGGGACGAAAGCCGGATTTTTGAATAAACGATAAAACAGTTTCATATTTTCGAGACGTTAATGTCTCGCGATCCCACGGCGTTCCATTATACCGGGGATTAAGTTAATGATATCAACATCAAAGTGGCTAACGGTTATACCCGATCTCCATCCTAAATCGAGCCCGTTCCCGAAGAATGTCGCACATTTTTCTTTCCTCTCGGCGAACGAAAGGATTTAACCGGATTAACCTCGTTGCAAGGTGTACACGCGTACGTGCTCGTAACGTGGATGGTAATAGAAATTGAGCATCGGCTCTCAGCAGCTCGCAATCAATGCTATCTCTCAGTTTTGCTCGGATCGAGATCCCGCGAAAATAATGGCAAAAGCAAAAGGACAAGTTGAGAACCGTCGTTCGCGAGCAAGAGAGCTCCGCATGTACAGAATAATATTGAATAACGAAGCGTTATCGTGCATCCTGAACTCGTGAAATCTATTTACCGCGTCAAACGCGTATACGCGCGTTCGCGTAGAAAAAAAAATGATAGGAGATCGATTATTAGCCGATTATCGGGGAGTAAGAATTGCGTAGAAAAAGTTAGCCGGTGTCGTGTGACGGCGGGCGATGAAAAAATTGCGTCTCATTAGTACGGTTATTAGCGGACGTGAAATAACAACGCTCGAATATGGTAATAAAATGATGAATGCGAGCGGAGGTTAACGGACAGAGAGCTGGGAAGCGCGAGGGGGCGCGAGCGGTAGAAAGAGAGGAGGAGGAACGGAACGAGAGGATTAGCAACGTCGATAATAATAGTGGCGGTGTAACGAGGCCAAGAAGGAAAGACAAGAATCGTAGGGCAAACTAATCGAGCGACTCTTGTACGGCACTGTACCCGAATGGTAGCTATCATACACACGATTCCATCATATACAATTCGCGTCCGAGCCTCGGCCACGACCAACGGCGCATTATAAATAACTTTCGGTATCGCGATGTCTACGTATCCACTCGAACTGCCGCTGCACGCGAGCCTAGTAGAAGAGAAAAGGAAAAAGAAAAAGAAAAAGAAGAAACGACGAATTCCCAACGAAATTGAAAAACAGTAACGGGTCGCTTGATAATTAATTAAGCCTGACAAGCGGCAATTTTTCAACGACGCGAACCCGTCCCGAAAACATTCGGCCCTACTACGGTCACTCGAAGAGAATCGCGCGCGTTGTATTTAAATGACCGGTAGTTATCTGCGGATTAAATCGCGAAACTCGTTATCGGCACCGAAATGTAAACATATCGATAAGAATAACACGCAGGCGGAATCTGTACGCGTGTTGGTTGGTATCCGTCGTTCTCGCATCGGGACGTCACGTTACCAGTTCGCTTAATAAATTTCTCCGCGGCTTTATTTACGTGTGTGGATGCGCAACACACGGTGCATATATACACGTATACATAACGCGCAGCTGTACACGGAGGGAATTATGCGACTGCATTTACAGCGAATCGAATCGCTCGCGTAATTTCAAATGATAATAATGTTCTCGAGAAATTCCGATCCCACGGCATTTCTCTCTCTCTCTATCTTCATCTTCTGTTCGCGGAGCGTGTTTACGGGTGGACAAAACGGGCGGAGCGCGGTATAAACGTCGTAACCGGCGGTAAATCGGCAGGCAAAGTGACGGTACAAGCTGAATGGAATTCTGGTAATTAAATGGGTCTCTGAATGAACGACGATAGGCTATTCGGTGACCGGAGATAACCTCGCGGAGATAATGAAATTCTTCGATCCGCGGAGGGCTCCGTTTGTTCCTGTTTGCTTCGCGTCCGGTTATTAATGTGTCCGTGGATTTTTACGCGGTATCCAGCCTCGATGCGTTCGATTCAATACGCTCACCGTTGTGTTAATCTTTTCCGCTTTAAAGAACGTACGAGGGAGCGAGCTGAGCGCATTCGAACCCGAAGAAGCTCTGCGCGGCCGTACGTACGGTAGCGAGTGTACAGTATCGTCGAAAAGTTCTGCGAAGCTAATTTGCAGCTAATTTTTCGGATTGGACGTTACACTCTCGATTATCCGCACAGTGCGGTATCCATAGTGGTGGACGATACTTTATCACGCGTGTACGTCGTGCATCGTAATTAATTATAGCCGCACGCGGGGCCTATCGTACGAAACAACGCGAGATTACGCGAAATCTACGGTCTGAGTTTCAAGTAAACGCTCGCTCGTATATTGGTTTAGCGCAATTAGAGCTGAAACGACGTTAAATACTCGAGATGCTAATGGGGGCTACGCCGACGTTTATTTAGCGTGTGCGCCGAAAGATACGAACGTTTGAGAAACTCGAAATTGAAAAAACCAAATATCGTTCCAATTCAAATGTCGAACGTTTATACTCTCGTAGCGAGCCATTGTTACGCGGGAACAAAGTTTGCGTTCAATTGGAAAAGTAATTTTCGAAATCATCGGAATAATACTGCGCGAAAAGCTTTAACAGACCGCTGCCGGGCATCGAAACGTGCAAATACACCAAGAGGCGAAATTAAGAGAGAAATTTCTTTCAGATTGATGTCAAACAATAACCATTTGCCTGGCGTTTTCTCTCTCTCTCTCTCTCCTATCTTTAATACGGCTGATGTTTTTCTTCGCAACGCTTTCAGCTACGTAGCAGCTGAGTCAGCCAAAGAATGATTGCACCAGCTGTACAACCGACACGAAAGCGCATCGCTAATTAATTATTTTCCTGTGGATAATAAGGGGCTACTGGCCTGTTTCTTTATAAATTAACCGTCCCCCTCCCCCTTACTAGATTACCGTACAAGGTACGCGTTCAAATAAATTTTAATAGTCCTTTATCAAATTTCGATGAATTCTTTTCAACCATCAATTATCGCTGAAACGTATCTCGTTTAGAAGATTTACTTTGACTTTCTCCGCGTTCGCTTTTTTCTTTTTTCTCTTTTCTTCTTTTTCCTATATAAATTTCCTTTTCATCGCAAAACCGGTAAGGCTATAAAAGTCTAATATACGTATACGTGGCGTGCAGGAACGCGCGTCACCGTTCGTTTCGTCATTGTCGCGTGTTAATTACGCGCGTGTCGGTGCGTGCGTAACCGCGTGGGTAAGGAAGGTATAAATCGTTGAACGGTAACGTATAGAAAAAAGAGCGGAGGCAGGTCGAACGTATAACCAGAGATTACAACGAATCACGCTCTACGATAACGCGGGATTGATTTAATGCACGGAAAACAACCGGGCGTAATTGCAGCGACGCTTCTCCAACCCAAGCGTGGTGTCCTCCAGTTCGAGTCACCGACATATTTAATATTCCGATGGTTAATGTTCGTTTAACGAGTAATTATATCGAGCCAAGCGAGTGCGCCGGTTGAAAGTAGAAAAGGAGTATTCCGCGATGCATCAAACGCAATGGAACACAGGCTGGTTGGATACAGTCGCCGACTTATTTATTATCGTTCAAGTACCATCGTACCGAACCGCCCATTCCTTATTCCCACGCAGAGTGGATTTTTAGAAGTCGGATCTTATTCTCATCTTTTTCTCCCAACTACTACACCATTCCGCGGGATATTGAGTTTCTTTACGTCCAACCGCGTTATGACTCAGTGATGGGAATAAAGCGACTCGAGCGGTATAAAATATACAATGGAATATTCCGCATACATCTGAATAAAATCTGTCGAAGGTTTAAAACAGTTTCAAGACCTTGAAAAGTCCCCCTAATTTCCTCTTTCCTCCTTCTCCTACTCGCGCCGCGTGTCGTTATAATTTCAACTAACCGTTATTTAACACGTTTCTTTGCTCCCCCCCCCCCCTTTTTTCTTCTTTGTCTCGCTCGGGTCTTAACGACCAAATAAATCTATGGAACTAGAAGCGGGCCGCGATAATAAGATCACCGGGAACAAGGCAAAATGACCACCTCCACCCCTCCGGTGATGGGGTAGTAGCAAAAAGCGGGAGAAAAATAGAGAAAGAAAGATTCGCGAACGTCGGTTACATCTGCGAAGAACGGGCCAACACTTTGCAGCTGTCAGTTAGAAACGGTTCCCCGCGCTTCTTCCCTCTTTCGATAAATATTTTCGTACCGATGATAACAATTTATCGATCGCGTGCTCCGACTGCGGGCCTAAACACGATAGACGGTTTATCTGGTTTTTCGGAGCGGCTTATCGAGCATGCAACATCGGCTGGGAACAGTCGCTCCCGATAAAACCGTGCCGCTCTCGTTACGTAAAATGGAATCCGTGCAACAATTGGTGGAAACAGAAGAAAGTGACGGTAATTGGAAACGTCGATTGCACTTTTTAATCGCGTTTCCACCTTACACGTCCCATTATACGCCGCTTATGACTCGCGGGTTCATAAATATTTACAGCGAGGCTGAAGTTTAAATTTATAACGTTCGAGTAAACACGAGCACGAGTTAAGAGAGATGAAGGCGATGGTGGAGCGCGCGAGCGCGACCACCCATGTCACGGGATGCTAGCGATGGAGGATCGAAACCGTTCCTAGAGGGTTTTCCTTCGTTGCGACCGCGAATTAACTAGCTTTTCTAGCCGCTCGCTGACCGGTTATTATCGCAATAATCACCACGGTAATGAACGAAATTCACGGGGAGCGCTAACATCGGTTTAGCGTTCGACTATATTCTCAATTAGCTTCTTCATCGACGTAACCGCTCGCCGCCCCCGCGTTGTTACACTCGACGAAAAATGTGTGCACGCGTAATTCTCGGAAACGGTCCCGTTTCCAAGTTGGTTACGTTATCGAAACATTTGTTTCGCTCCGACCGTTCCGCGATAGTACGTGTAAATCGTTCGAGAGCCAAGTGGCTCTCTTTGAAATCGCATGAAATAATAACGTTATCAAAATACAAGCCGTTATTAAATTATAGTGAGAAATAACCGCTTTGGGCCTGAATAGCGAGGGTCACCTTTTTTCCTATTATTGTGAAACCCTTTCGGAGCACGCCGGACAACAATTGTCTTTAAAGGGAAGCGGCGTGGCAGCCGTTCGAGGACAATTATTCTGCCGCGCGGCAAACTGCCAAGGACGGTACATAGGCGGCTGCATCGGTGGCTGCATTCCCACCGCCTTTCTCCGTTTGTCGCATCGTTGCGGCGCGGTGTGTACGGGCCGGAGGGAAAATCAGCGAAATGGTAAATAACGAAAAGCAAAAAAATAGAAAAGCCAACCTTGGCTGGTCTCAAATTTAATTCCACTCTCCGTTCGAGACGTTCGTATTCCCAATTTTTCGGTCCAAATGTCTAGCGAACGAAATACCAATAAATCCCTGTAAAGGCTGCCGTTAATCGACAATGCATTTTCCGGTAAAATTAGATAGTGAATATCGAAGAACGAGACCGCGAGATCGAGAAACGAAGTAACGAGAGCGCGAAACACGCGCGGCCGAACGGAAGGTTTGCGCAATGAAACTGATATCTCCGTTGGAATGATAAAAGAAGCAAGAGAGCGGTGCCGCGTAGGTTGGTCGCCAGAAGCGATTTGTCTACGCGTAAATCATAAATCGTACGGGCCCGATTTAACGATTTACACGTGCGCGGGCAACGCGTGCACCGCGCCGCTGTTGAACTCGATCGTTACCTACGCCAATGGATTTAAACAGACTGCAGGCTCGCCTGTATCACCATTGGCGTATAACGTTCCACTAATCGCCGCTCTGTTTGTCAACGTAATACGTTATCTGGCTGATCGAATGATTTTCCAAGGAAATTAGTTAACAACCTAATTAAAGAGTAACCGTCTATCGCGATTATTTCGACGAGCCCGCGTCGCACTTTCCACCAAACTTTGTTCCTCGTTCAGATTTCTAATCGCGCGAAGAAGACGTCGATCGCGATTTTAAATTGGAGACACGCGCCCTCGTTTCATCGCGAGCAAAGTGGATTCGAATAATTTCGATAAGGGATAACGATTAATAAATTATTTGAAACGGTTTGGATCGAGGGAAATAATTTGAGAGAAGAAACGCAGTGGTGGTGGTGGTGGAAAAGCTCGACTGTCGAAAGTCCATGAATTTCTAGCTGGAATCTCTTTTGCGCAGGAAAATCGTTAAGTTCACGACTATGCAGAACTCATAAAGAGAAATGCACGGTACGTGTGTGTTGTGTATATTACGTGAATACTAAAGCCTTGTATACTCGACGTTGCCTGTTTTAATTCAACGCGCCGGCGATAAAGTTATTCAGAGGAGTTTTACAAAAATGTATAAACATTCGCTTAAACGTAAGACGCGGGCGGCGCGTAATATTTTTTTCGTGAAAATAATATTGTTGAAAGAAACGAAGGGAGTCAAACGGACTTTCGTCCTCTATCGGCGGATAAACGAACGGAACGAATTAATTAAATTTTTTGCGCAAACAACAACTTCTTGTTATTATTCGTCGGCCAGTATTATTACTTTATGAATTATTTTCAGCGACCGGCTTCTATTATTCGTAAAATTCTCGTCCGCCATGGAATTCAATCTCCTTTACAAAGAAAGGAAGATCATCAAGCTCTCGGGAGCTCCTGAAGAGAAATTTATTTGAAAGGAGATTTTATTCGTCTTCGCCCGTTTTTCCTCTCTCCCGCTGTTTTTCTCCTTTACCCTCTTTAATTCTAACATGTTCCTTAATAATCGCGACTCTTTTTTCCTCATCTTAATGCTCCCTGATAAACGTTTATCAACGTACCTTTATTCGTCGTTAAAACTTTCCTCACCTCCGCTCCGCCTCGCTTCGGCTAGAATTCAATTTCTTTCGCAAGGAAAATCTCGCGAATTTCGCATTTCTACGAGAAACGTCTCCGTTTAATTCCCCCGTAGTTCGAGTGCCGGTTACACGATTTTTATTACAGAAGAACACCGGTGAAAAGAAAACATACCGTCCCCGATAATTCGTCTAGGACCGGATAAATCAATGAACCCCCGCGCGAGAGTGGGACTCGTAACTTCGAAAAGGGTCGACAAACTTGATTTTCTTTTTGGGGTGGAAAACAATCGAGGAGAAAGATGAAGAGAAAAAAGGGCAGCGCACCCTCCGTCGAAGGGTTAACGAGGTTTCGCGCGAGAGCATCGCGGGGGAAGGAGGAAAGGGAAACGGTCTTTTTGAAGTCGATCGCAGAAATAAGTAGACGGGCCTAGACAAATAACGTTTACGAGCCAGCGAGCACCGTGCGCGCGATTAGCTAGGATTTTCGAAATGAAGTCCACGCCGGAGGGAAGTGGAGAACGAACTGGAGAACGCCTTTCGGTCCTACGAGCAGATTTGTTCCGCACCGCTTCGACGCCGCCAACTACGTCCCAGTTTTTCGAAACCAGTTCTGCTTCCGCTAATTAACTACCTGTTGTGTTTACGTTTCTCTTCACCCCCGACGTGTCAACTTTGAATCGATTCTTCGAAACATCGACCCTCTCGAGGCGAGGAAATTTCACGCTGTTATTTAAATTCACGCGTCAACCTTTCCCTGCCCGGTGGGTGGGTATGCTTCCCGCTTTTTTCATTTTTTTTTTTTTTTTCTCGGTTATTTCGGTCGAGTAATTGTCTAATTTCCTCTCGGACATTCTGGCAAATTTTCTTGCGAACACATTTCGAGCAGCTACCATTAAGGGAATTAAACGTATCTTTTAGTTCAGCGAAAAGGATATCGCAGCCGTTCCTGATACTCTCTATTTTGCTTAATTCCCGCTCGTAACTTAGTTGTTTGCCGAGCATGCGATAAAAAATAATTTATCGAAGCTTCTCGAGGTGGGGGGGAAAAGGGGGAGAGAGAAAAATGACGAAGCATTAGAACGTTCGGTTATATTTCCGCGTCCTCGTTCTCGCTGGAACTACCAAGTTCTTTTAGCAAATAGAATTTTATTGGAGGAAAACGTCGCGATTCTGTTACCTTAAAGTCATATTTTACTTTGTAGGACAATAAACGGTAGATTACGTTCGCCGTGAAAAAGTTTTCCCTGTAAAATTCATAATCCTCGAATTCGAGACGAGTTCCGGCCAGTTCTTTCCCGTTTAAAAGTAAAAAAACGTTTAGTAAAATCATTAACTTCTTGGTGAATTTAATAGAATTTCATAGCTATCAAAGAGCTGCGTTTATTAAACGTAAAATATAATTCATGCCGCCGGCGCTTTGATCTCTTTTTCTTTAAAGCCTCGAGAACGATTTAATTAAAAAATGTTTCATATGTTTACCTCTCTCTCTCTCTCTCCCTCGCTCTCCTTTTATTTGATACACGCTTCGTTCCAGTTTTAACGTGTATTTCCTGAAGAGAAAGAAAAATTTGCACGTAAAAGCGTAAACTAGTTTTTTCCGAGAATATCTTGTTTCTCGAAATTGGGTATCGTACTACCAAAGTCCTTGGAGTTTCCGCGAAACAAAAGTTTAAGTACGAAGGTGATCGAGGACAGAATCCCGTGGCATTAAATGGCGAAAAAGAGAAGAGCGGAAAAGTACAAACGAGCAACTTTCTAATTCATTATTGAAACGATAAGTGTACAATAAACGAAAGCGGGATGGTGAAATTGTGATCGTTTATAAATAACGCGCAAAGTTTCAACTTTGCTAGGCACGAAACGCAACGCGTTATTAATTATGCACTAATTCGTGGGAGTTTAATCATTTTGATTCGAGTATCCCTCGAGACAGCGTCGAGCCCGCGGCGATTTCGATGGAGAAAGAAAATAATTCAACGGAAACGTTGCTGCACTCCGTCGAATTTTAACGAACGTTGAATTAATTAAAATTGATACAATTAAACGTGAGAACGGCGAGCTCCTCTTTCGATTAAAAACAATCGGGAACACAAAGTAATTTCATTTGAACGGGCAACTTAGCGTTAATTAAATCTCATGGAAGTCGAACCGTAACACGCACGGTTCTCCCCCCGCGCGTTTCATTTCACGCGAGTCCTCGTCAATTTCTCAAATAACTCGAGCTCCACTCATTTCTTGGTTTAACGCGCACTCGTTTGCTCGCCCGAGTCAACGTCCACGTCGAACGTCGAACGTCGAAAGTGTTTTCGGTCCTCCTCCGCTCGAAAGAAAGCGTTCGCGTTACACTTTTCCTGGATGTACGGTTGCGCAAGATTATTATCGATCGAAAGCCCCCCCGAGCTGAATTCCCAAATAACACTGCTTTTGTTTTCCCTCCTCCTCGTATTAACTCGAATTTCCATCTCTCCACCTGCCTCGGCTCGACCACCACCCTCTTCTTTTCACCCTCTACTTTAAACTCCTTCGAAAACGACGTAGCATCGGCCCAAAAGAATTCCGTCTCTCCGTTTGATTACGCCCGAAGGTAACCGGGAACGAAATGCAATTTAATCCCTTTACGTTTCCGCTGCTTTTTAAACATGCTAACGAACAAAGCCCTCCGTTGCCTTAGCGACTTTAAAGCCAGTCGCGAATTAATTCTACCGTTAAGTCAATGCTTTGATAATGATTAACGCTATCGCGAGTCGTCACCGCGAACTGTCGATGTTCATCGAGTGTACACATATCCGTCGAATCAGCGAAGAAGTGGTACGACTAATCGTACTATGAATAAGAATGTGACATCGCGATAATCGAGTTTCAACTCGTCGTCTACTGTTTCTGTACGATAAAATACAATCCGTTCGTTAATCGTTGCATAATAATATAACGAGGAATCCACAGCGGGGATCCTGTTAATCTTTCCACTGTTCCTCCTCTTTCTTGGTTTACGCAACGACTCCGTCTCCCTCCGTTTTCCCTCCCTGTTTAATGGAGTGCGTTAAATTATTGCAACGAATTTGTAGTTGCTAATGCAACAGCCGCGACTGCGGTCCGCTCTGATAAGGATAATATAAAGATAACGTCCGGCATTTATCGTGCGGACTTAAAGTGTCATATTAAATCGTGCCAGGTCGGAATTAGTATGCTCTCAAAAGTTGGAATTGCATGCTCCGCACTTTGCCGTTATTGTTGCGAACCACCGACGCGGGACTACGGATCAAATAATGCACGTCCCACTTATGACAATTTATTTGACGTTAACGTTGATTAATTCAATGATCCTACGAATCTTGTCGCGTAAAATTACTGTTTTATACGGCCGAGATCGAGGTAGGTAGGAGGAGGTACGACGTGTGCACGCGCGTACCTAAACGTCCGAATTATGCCTGTTCGTTGGATAATTCAAGCGTACAGATTTCTGGCTGTTAAAACGGGAGGGAGAGAGAGAGAAAAATGTAGCGAGCGAGCGAAGAAAAAGGAACTGGGTTTAAGAGCTTTTGCCATTGGACGGCTCGGATCCAGCTTGTTTTCAAAAGACACACTCGCTACTGGGGTAACCCCTCTGAATACCAATTAACGTGAATTACGTGGGTACATGGAATTCGAGACCGTACTTTGTCTCCGTCTCTCTGCCACCCTTCACAGTGGCTCGCTCTCTTTTTCTCTCTACCCAGCTCCACCCACCCTGTCCTTGTCATTCTCTCTTGATACTCTCTCGCGCGACTCGTAATTAATTTGTGGTGGTCCAGACGCGGCGAGGACGCGTACACGCTCTTGTTTGTTTTTTCTTCTTTTTTCTCTTCCTCCCTCTTCTCTTTCTCCTTTAACACGATTACTAGTTTAACTCGAGTGATTTAATACCGTTTTCTTCCTTCTCTCTCTCTCTCTCTGTTCCTTTTATTCCAACTATTTCGTTTCGATCAGCAGGAATATCTCTAATATCGCGTCGACAACTCGCGCATTCCTTCGATCCTATGCCGGACGAAATAGCTCGCCTCCAATTACCTGGAAGGTTAATAAATATCACCGTGCTCTCCGGTTGTTTCTCTTTATCTTCCTTCTTCCGTCTCAGCACAATCCATTGCGATGACGGTGCACTTGACAGCCGCGATAAAATCAGGTACACACGAATGTAAAACAGTAGTGGTTTAATTGCCGCTCTGTCCCGGTCTACGATGATGAATTAGAGCAATGCTAAATTACCAGCTGTCGCGGTATTTCGTTTAGAGGGAATATTCTATGTTTCTCCAACTATTTTCCGCCCGATCATTACCGTCAACGACAAAAATACACGCGGCGTGGTCCCAGAGAAATCCAGGATAGCTAATTCTGCTATTCTTTAAGAATGCTAACTTATTCCCTCGTAAATTTCATCCCTACGAGTTCGTTGAAATTTTTAATACCAAGTGGAGTCCGACTGTTCCTCCCCGTTCATCGATTTCATGCAAAGTTATTCCGTTTGCCCGACTTCCTCTCGCGAAAGAGAAACTCGCGGCACAAATTACAACATTCATTCAATTAAACTTTAGTCACATTGTACGGTATTAAAACACAGTATTTCAATCTTCCCGTATTCAAACATAAATCAATCTCCTCTCGCTGAATCAAGAGTTCGTTTGCTTCCATTACGAAAGGGAGAAGAATTAACAAAAAACCTTATTGTTCAAAAATGAAAAGTTCGAGCTTTCGATCGAAATCGAGGGGAATATTTTTAGAAATTCTGTAACAACTGCGAATTAATACCCTGTATATATTGAAAAAAAAAAACGAAACAAAAGAAAACAAAAAAAAAAAAATGAAAAAAAACAGAGAGGCGAAAAAGGAATATTCGTGAAATAAATTTGTTTCTTTTTGCAAGGTAGAGAGAGATATACCAGCTAGTGGTATCTACCGAAGAATAATCGCGCGTGCACTATAATCGAATCTCACGGTGTTATCTGTCAGGAAAGTATGACAAGTGAACTTGGAAAATCGCGCGACGGCACGATTTATGAATCATCGGCGACAGGAAATCGCTGCGGGAGCGGATTAATCACGATTAACCGCGGACACGTTCCCATAATTGTTTCCAATTCATTCGATTCCCTTACGTGGATTGATAACGCGCCACGAGTCAAGTCCCGCAAATTTCATATATATTTCGGTTCGACTTGAAATATCACGGCCATTCTTTTCGCTCGAATAATTGTATCGCCGATAAACCGTGGAGATTCGTAAATTGTCTTCTGTTTATCATCGAGTGAGAAAGGCTCTCGGTGATAATAAAATGTCGTTTAAGAATCGACCGCCGTCGGTACCAATTACGTTCCACGGCTGTTCGACGGTGAAAAAAAGCATTTGGTAGACGCTTGAACGGCTACTAAAAATTCAACGCGAACACCTTATATCCCCCCGTAGAGTGACGAGGAACGAGGAAAAAGGTAACCCACGGACCGTTTCCAAGAGGAAGAGGAAAAGAAAATCCGGTTTCTGTTTATTCAGAATAATAAGGCGCATTGTGATGTAATCGTGGACGTAGATCAAATCGTCTTATTAATACACCCTTGACGGAGGCCACGGCCCCAAAATATCATCCCTCGAGTCATTATCGTCCCTTGAAGAAAAAAAAAAGAAAAGCAAAAAGGATACCTAATACCCGTATATACGTGTACATGTACGTGCATACACCAAATACATACACGCCGGCAATGGGAATTCACCCCTGTGAAAAAGTTGGTTTCATGGTCGGGAGTCGGGGTCTCGAGTATTGACAATGAATAGTTTTCTTCCGTGGCAAAAGGCCGGCCGTGGGGTGCGGGGGAGACGAAACGTGTGCGTGTGCGGGCGGGCGCGCGCGCGCGCGCGCGTCACAAAGAGAGAGAGAAGAGAAGCTTGAATGGAGGGGGAAAACAGAAATACAGAGAGATAAAGACACATGGAGAAACAGAACGGCAGACGGAGGGGATGACCAGAAGGGAAAGAGAGACAGGAGGATAGAGCAAGAAGGCAAGGAGGAACGGAAACGCGCGCGCGCACGCGTGTAAAAGTGGGAGAGAGGGAGGTGGGAGAAGATTTGATAGGAGGGATGGGTTACCATGGAAACGCGTCGTACTCCCAACCAGCTCAGATAGGATATATAGGTATATATGTGTTTACATACCTACATTAGATACATACATTATAGTATTATACGGCACATGTACAAGATACTCGTACGAGAAGAGCCGTAATTTGTAAGTCGATTTCCTCTTTTTTCTCTCTCTCTCTCTCTCGCTCTCTCCTTACGCGCGTCGCACTGCAGTGCATCTTGAAAGCTGAATTTGTATAATGTTCAGAATTAATATTCGATGGTCATTGGAAGTAAGTTTCGGATCGATTCACCGGCCGTTAAGAATACAGAGCGTAGTTGGTTGGTATTATACCCGGGGCCGATCCTTTTACTTTTCATCCTTTATTTAGTAGGAAATAACATTAGCCGTGCGGGGGCGTAACTTAATGAATTCCAGCGCGGTGTTTGCGCGTACCGTCGTACAATTCGAACGAAATATTCTCGTTTTAAATGAATTTCAATTTTGTAACGCTTCAAAGTGAAATCTATACGTACGCACGCACGGGAATGTGGAACGTGGAGCGCGTTTTAGTTACGAGAGAAATTAAATCTGCTGAAGATAACGTAGGAACATGTTGGAAATTAAAAAATAGTTCCTTGAAATTGTATATTAACGTAGCGGCGTAATATAATTTCGCGAGTTCTCATTTTTGAAATAATTCTCCGTTTGAAATGAAATATGCATCGCGAAATGATTAATCGCGAAATACAGAGGCGGGCGAAATTCTCAATTGCATGTTTTTAATTTTCTGGTTCGTTCGATAAACATGATAGATTATATAACGCTTTCAAAGCAATTGTTCCACGAACACGCGTGCGGAATGACGGGCGAGCGCGGAATGGTTGTTTGTCCACGGATAAAATATGCGCATAAAGATAAACAAAACTAATTCGTAGCGCACTGGTACGTAGAGTAGGGTCGGTGGAATTTCGCTTCGGATCGACCCATCCTCTGTTCCCGAAATGTCAAAGTCGAAAATCAGGAACAAGGTATGCAAAGATGAAACGATTCGTGGGTCAATGAGGCCTTAGAGATACTTTAGAAATACTGTATGTTTCCCCTCTCGCCAACCGAGCTGGAGTCCGGGAGGGCGCATTGGCGTAGAGGTAGTGGCAACGGAAATAGAATTCCAATAAAGCAGGTTTCCAAGTGATCACGTGAAAACCCCGCTTCTCCTCCCCCTCCCCTTCCCTTCCCTTCCCTTCCCTTCCCGTCCCTTCCCTTCCATTCCCTTCCCTACCCGCAAACACATATTTGCATGGATTTGAATAATAATCGCGTTACGTAATTCCAATGAATTACGAAACCGTTTTACCTCTTCTGTTAATTATATTTTTTGCTACAAATTGAAAGCACGCACTCCTCTCTACCTCTGTGGCTATGCATAGATATTTACGCCGATAACGAATTCAAAAGAAGAGAAGAACGAGCAAAAAATTTAAACGAAAACAAAAACGAAAAGAAAAACCGTGTGAACGAGACACGCGAAAAAGAAGTCGAATAAACGCGTAAAACCAACGAAAATCATGCGGCTCGAACGAGCAAGAAACTGATCACCGGAAACTGAGAGGTCGCGTATACGGGAGCGCGTGAAGAAAACCTACCTTTTTACTTTCTATTGCGAAAGCGGCGTTTATATTCATAACGAAAACACGTCGTGGCTGTCGCGCGCAAAACAGGAGCCAAGATTTCACAGTTAATTTCATGCTAATATACAAAGTGTCTCTCGTATATTTTTTTTCTTCGTATTTTTTTTTTTTTCTTTTTATACAACAAACGCCACAGTCCACTGCCATCTTTCCCCCTCGGCCCGAACAAGTATCGAGTATCTTTCGAATCGGCGAATCGATAATTATTAACCATTCGACGGTAATTACCGAACGATAACGCAAACTGAATTTA
The DNA here is from genome assembly GCF_050948175.1 of Xylocopa sonorina. NCBI lineage: Eukaryota > Metazoa > Arthropoda > Insecta > Hymenoptera > Apidae > Xylocopa > Xylocopa sonorina. The sequence continues at coordinate 10,633,505 of NC_135204.1, forward strand.
ACTCGATACTTAACCGCAAATATTTACCCCGAACCCTACCCCTCGACAGGCCGTTTCCCTTGCCGGGCTAATAATACATCGTAAAGGTTCTGATAATATTCGAATCCGTTGAATGCACGCCTGCGATACTATATATCGATCCCACAGGCTCGACCAGGAAGAAAACGAGCAATATAACCGAAGAATGCTCTATTGAAAACTCGTCAGATCGAGGTTAGGATACCAACGTAGGAACGCGTGCGTTCCCCCCAAAAATTTTTATTACGATTTACGATGAAACCGACCGAGAGCGATTCGCGCGCGGATAAGATTATCGTAACCGATAATTCCGTGCGTGACATGTGCGTCATTATCGCGTTCATTATGACGCGACAGGTTAATTTTATTAGAGCCCTCCCCCTTAACCACCCTTTAGCGAGCCTTTTTTTTTCCTCCCCCTCCCTATCCCTCTTTCTCTCTCTCTCTCTCTCTCTCTCTCTCTCTCTCTCTCTCTCTCTCTCTCTCCCTTTCATTCGTTAACGATCTATTTTTCTTGGCATGCGGAGCTTCCCCCGGAGCGTGAACTGGTTTCGAACGAGTGCCATGCCTTTTACGTTTTCTGGTTTTTGTGCTCCTCACGGAGGGAGACAAGGGCCGACGACTTTTAATGGACGACAGGGCGAGCCCCATAGGCGTAAACCGCGATTGTACTCGATCGTAATATTCCCATCCGCTACTCGGAAGATCGGGAGTAGAATAAGAAAAGAGTCGATCCTTCTCTAAATTCCATCGACACGGAATATCATCGCGTTTGACGTAAAAATAACAACCACTTTATTTTCCACCGACACCAAGGCGGTACCAAGATCGTGCAGAGTGTTATCGATCCCTCTCCTCGACCCGATGCGTAATTGTATAACGCGATACAGTGTTGTAACCAGCTAGTAGCGTAACGCCGTGTTTCAATTATCTACATCCGGCCGCTGATACATTTTTAAAGAACAACAAGAGCCTTTCATCCATTCCCGTGTATCTTTCTCCTTTATTTCGTTGGGGTTTATTAGTGTTACGTGTACCACTGGCAACAACAGCCGGCGCCGATTGTGACACTAGGATTCTATCGGTCTCGCGCTTTCATATCGCTCCATTCCGTGTAAACGATAAAAATATGAGCCCGAGGATGCGGCGTTTGTTACTTTCAGCCCGTTATCGATCCTCCGGACCCGAACTCTCTCTCTCTCTCTCTCTCTCTCCCTCTCTCTCTATCTCTTCGTCTACACTCTCCTTCCCTCTCGTGTAATTGAATAATGCAACGTGGCATTATTACATGAACTCCGTTACCGTATTTCCTGTATTGCTTCGCGTTTCAAAATAGTGTTGTGCCGTATAAACTGCAATATTATTACTTGCCGGGGCCGGAGGGGGTAAGGGTGGGAAGTCGGGATAATGGGGAAGGGGTTCAGCGGGGCCGCGAGGGGCGTTCTGTTACTGACATTTAGCGGTTTATTAATCGATACACTCTCTCTCCACTGCGTCGTTTTAACGTTTGACGTGAATGTTATTCATGTTATTTCGTTTGTCATTCCATTCAATCGTGCAGCATTTTCGATGGCAATATATTCGCCCGTTGTATTCTCTTTTCAATCCCGTATTTGAAAAAAAAAAAAAAAAAAAAAAGAAACAGGAATAATCCATTCCACGCGAGATCATATTTATTTCGAGTATCCCGCGATCTTGGTTCCCTCGATACGAAATGACGCGTGCGAATAATAATTTACAACGACGTTACAAATCGAAGAAAGAAGGGAATTAGTTGCGGAATTGTCGGCGATTGAAAAAAGATGGGAGAAAATTCAATCAATGAAACGGTCCTCTGTACCACGATTCGCTCGGTACGTTAAACAATCGATTTACATTGGTAATTTCGCTGCATTCGCCGCACTTCTCATTAGCGAACAATACGATATAAATGAATGGCAGATAGGTGTATACCGAACGTGCTTTTCATTCGTTCCACGATCATCGAAAGCACTGTTTAAAACACGTTTGCCGGCGTGGACCGGCTCGAGAATGTCGGTGTCGATAGGAAAATCAGAAATTCATTCGATCGCGTTTCATTTCCCATCGAACGAATCTATAACAACGTATTTTCTTGAAATTCGCCTGTATAAGGCCGCGCGAAAGAAGTCAAACAAGTATTCCTACGTTATTATCTCTTAGGGAGCGCGGTATATCATTAGCAAGTGGAAATGCAACAGCTGCATCGAGCAGTGTATACACGTATTTCATAGCCGAATGATTAAAGTCCATAAGCATGTAAGGTAAGAGATAATGCGTTAAGTAAACCGCCTTGATGGTGAATGAAAAGTGGGCCGGCGTTCGTGTCGGTGCGAAACATTGGAATTTGTTATCGCGCCGCCTACGCTTCATTGCGAGCAATCGCTTGATCGTGAAAAAGGAGAAAAAAAAAAAAAAACGAGGAAATAAAAGTATCACCCGCTGAAATACCAGCCGAAAATACACGGTCGCTCCCAGGCGCACGGAAGCTGCCGAGGCAAAGGAAATTAAAAAAGAATCTTGCCTCCGAGCGAATTACGCTCTTAACACTGTGCATGTAACACCGCGTAATCCGGCCTTTTTCAACGGAAACCGGTGAGCATATGTAAATAGAGGGTGCAAACATTTTGATCATTGCCTCTTTCCTTCCAAAGACTTTCAGGGCCGTGCAACCGTGTAAATCGTTTATTACTAATTAGATTCTCGTTACGCACGGCCAGAGGAGGTTGTCGATAATAAACCACTGAATTTTCATGATACGTTGAGAGCTAACAAAATATTATTTGCGCGATGTTCTTGACAATCGCGATAGTTTTAATTTAAAGAGGATTCGTGAATATGCAAGTGATTTGTAGCCGTTTTTGAAATATCCACCGGGCAAGAATACTGTCACAATTCAAAAATGACGTTTTTCGGGAAAATTGAAATCTCGCCTCTCTGCGAGGCGAAATACAAATGTAAATAAAATCGCGTTTCCGCCAGCTAAAATCTATTTCGAATGGAATCAACTGATATCCATTCGTAAGTTAAATAAACTAAAAGCTGTTCCGAGTGGAATAAATTAAATAAATAACTGCATACAGGAATCGGTTCGAAAAGTTTTAGTTCTACGTGGGAACGTCCATTTGGTAGAAAAAAAAAGAGAAAAATAATAAAAAAAGAGGAGGAGAAAAAAAAAAAAAAATAACTAAACGAGAGAACGCGCTACGTAAAATCATGGGTAACAGTTTCTAACGTAATTAGACGACAATAACTAAACTGAATGGGCGGACATAAACATTGAAAAGGCTCGCTTCTCCCCTGACGAGAATTTGAATACGTTTCCCGAGACGAGTGTCGGTGAAACAATTTCTAAAGGCTCGACAAGTTAGGGGTGCTCAAACGAAACGAAAGCTCGCGAAACGTTGAAGAGGGCTCGGCTTTCCGAATCTCGTTGGAACAACGAAAAATCACCATTTAATTCAAGAACGGCCCATTCGCTGGCTGAACCATCCCATTCGAAATACAATCCACGTACTCCGCTGCAAAAATGACTCGGTGCTGACCAAAGGAGAACCGCTGTTTCGGACCCTGCGACGGATTTCAAAATGCATCCCGGAACGAACTTTGGATCGAATATGTTTAATTGTTCCGAAACTTGTCAACGTCGGTTAAAGAGTGTGTAGAAAAACCAGAGGGAATCGAGAGCGAGTAACGTTATCAGAGGGGAAACAACGGAAGAAGAACGATCCCCGAAGAGGGACGGAGCGAGAGAAATTGAGAAGGATGAGGATCAATGGAGAAGAATAGACGGTCCGTTGTACAAAGTGGAACCTGTGCGAGGAAACGAGCGAGAGGAAAGCGGCGAAACAGAAGTTGTGCCACGACGGAGAAAGAGTTAAATAGTGAAATAAAGGAGAAGGAAAGAGAAAAGGGTAACGGAACGAGACGGAAAAAGACAAGTGGCGAGAGAGGGATATTAAGGAAGAGAGAGCAACGTAGGTGGCTGGGCTGGAGAGATTGAAAGGGAGGGGGGTTGGCGGAAAGACGAGGAAACGCGAGAGGGTGAGAAAAGGAAAGAGAGAGAGAGAGAGAGGGGGAGAGAGAATCCCTTCCATTCTCTGTTAAGGAGTCTATACACAGCTGTGGAGTTGGTCAAAGGTTACTATACAGGCAATGTGTGCTGCAACTGTGTTTAGAATTAACCAATCCCACCCAGGCTATACAGGGTAAACACGTAATGTACAGTACCGTGCAAAATTACTTTCCTCGCCGACATACTTTCCCTCCTCCTGTCGTTCGTTTACACGACGTCGATACGAGTGATTAAAATTCGCATAACATCCTTTTTGCACGCTCGTTTTATTCGTTTCTTCAAACTCTCGTTCACCGAACGGATTTGAAATTTTACCCCGCCGTACCTCCGAGTAATTTAATGCTGTATCGATCGGATCGGGCTGCGCAGGGTGGACTATAAATTGGAATTTTAAACAACCAGCGGCTGCTAATGAAATTAGTATAATAATTATTGCCGCGTGCGCGCACGCGCGCCAGTTGATTTTCTTTCTCGGGAAATAGGCCGTCGTTATTTCTTTCTATTTTCCTTTCCTTTTTCCTTTTTTTTGTAACACCGATTCCGTCGTGTCAGATTTTTTTTTTTTTTCTTTTTTACGCTACTCGTCAAATATTCAATTACCGTGTAGCAGCGGCGTAAAAGCGACACGAACGAACGTGGACGCGGCCATAAAGGAAGAGAGGACCTTGAAGAAAGATGGCTGTGACTGCTTGGCATTGGCCGACGAGCTGAATAGGCGACTTGACATAATATAAAATCGTTCCAGCAAAAGGAAATATTTCAACAAGAGTTATCTTTGTATCCCCTGTCCGGGAAGTCGACTTCTTACCCCTTTCTCGAGCGCTTTATTCAACCTTTCTGACTAAGCAATATTTGTTATCATCCGGCGGCGCGACAAAACCTTCGCGTAATTCATTTACAGGAGAAAAAAAGAAAACAAAAAAAAAGAAAAAAGAAATAGAAAATTGATTTGCATAAAAGGAGCATTTGTCTGGGAGGTTGAGGGGGGAGAAAAGAGAGAAATGCAACAAAGGGGCCGTTGTCCGATCGATGCATTAATTGATCGATAACGAGAGGGCGGCACGAGACGCGCGAATTACACGCGAGCACGCGGCTGAAAAAGGTGGCGAGGAAAAGCGATTCGCGTCGGGTTCGATGCCGGTGAAATAAAAAGAAACTCGACGAAACTAACTCTATTTTTTTTTTTTTTTTTTTTCACTCGTCTGGCATTGTACCGTTCACGAGGGCACTCTGTGCTCGCCTAAGCAAACCGAGAGAACGAAAGCGTCGCCGCCGCCACTGTTCACCCACAAATCCCGCACGAACGTGTCGAATCCGTGTGGGCATCCGCGCGGTGTTGGTCACCGGGTAAACACGTACGCGCAGGGAATATCGCGGCCGTGTGAACGCGCCTTAAGCATCTGCCGTGGCTATCGCGCGGACGCATACCCCGTTGCCCACGAAAATGCATGAGCGCAAACACAAACGGATTAGAACCTGTCGTGCCCCTTCGAGCAGACGCATACGCACGATCGTGCATGCCTACGCGGGGACCTAGGGTTCCCTCCGACTACCTGTGCCAATTTAGAGGTTAATGTCGCTCCAACGACCGATAATGTACAATATATATATACATCCCGTTTCAAAAAACCAGGCTATTAGGACACACGCCATCTTTGCCGCTTAAACGAGCCGTTTATTGGCAAATTCTATTACGCGCGCGGCACCACTCTGCCAGATCGTACGATACTTGTATTTCCCAGCCCACACCAACGACTGTTTTCTCCCATTCCATTAGAACCGCGCTACCTTATCGCGATCATTCGTCTTCTTTCTCGCGATCGTTGCGATCTGATTCGTCAGGCTCGTTCCACCGCTCGCCTACCGCTCGATTTGCGTCGATGCCTCGGATGGCTGGGTTCGTTTGCTTTTTAGTAGCCCTTACAGCTTTATGCGCGCGGACTAATTTCGTTTAAGCGCGATCAGCCACGTAGTTGTAGTTGCAGCTGCTCGCTTATCGGCGAAATTGGCTTTTCAGGATCTCGAGCAGGAGGACGACGGCAGGATTCACAAGGGAACGTGACGCGCGATAAGGGACAGGAGGGAAATGCACCGGCAGATGTCTTTTGTTGGTATCCGTCAATTTCTCCGTTCGAAATTCATATTACTCCCCGGTACTCGAGCAGAGAAAGACAACGATTAAGCCGTTCGATTCGAATCGAGATCGGCCGTTCAATTTCGACGATTCGTGTCGCGAACGAATCGAGGTGACAACGGGAACGATTCAATTGATTTTTTCCATCGATCACTCTCTGGCTGGGTGGAACGAATGGTTGGGGCGGAGAAAAAAAAAAAAGAAAAAACGAGGAAAAAAGAGGGAAAGATTAATCAATTAATACGCAAGAGCGGAGCGAGAGCATTAAATTACCAACTGCTGTCATAATCTATCTCACCTCTGGCCAGTTAAACTTGGCTAATAATTCGCCAGATTGGCGCCGGCAGTAGGCATGCGCAACAAAAACCAATAACACTGGCTCTCTCCACTTACCCATACAGAGTAGCTCTACACCCTGCTATAGCTTCCATTCGGCACCCCTGTGGTCCACCCCCGTCGTTCCCGATCCCTACCGCCCCTAACCCCCAAGATCTCCGGCAACCATGCGAACCACGCTGCACCAACAACGTACCAACACCGTACCGCTAGAGATGGGAATAAACCTGACTCGAATCGCATCCACGCCTATTCCCGCCGCCTCTGTTCGAAAACGTAGTAACGCGACTTTTCGAGATCGAAGAACGATTAATCCGCTCCAGAATCGCGCAAGATATTGAAAAATTCTCGGACACGGAAACGATATCTCCCGTCCGATTCGAGGACGCAGGCTGAAGTAATCAATCCGAATTACGCTCGTCTCGGTTCCGTCCGCGCGTTCGTTCCGGCTTGGCTGCGATTCGCAAACAGTTGAACTCGGTTCGATTCCATCTCTACGTGACGGTTGTCTAATATATCCACGGTGGGCACATGCCGAACTGAATTCACATAAATCTATTGGAACGCGTAATGCTCGTCGGATACCGATCGACCGGTCGCGAGAGAGAGAGAGAGGCTGAGAATTTACGTTTTATTTGGACAATCTGACGAATTTACTTGGTACGAGACGGTGCTCGCTTTCGTCATTGCACGCGCTACATCTAATTAATTAACTCCATCCGCGATGCGGCGAACGCGACCCGCTTATGCATCGCAACAACGTTGTCACCCTGTACACAGAAATCCGTCCTGAACACGTTCGAACGCATGTCAAAACGTGAAATTGCTATTCCTCCTGCCGATCGATTACGTCGGCATCGTTTCATCGTTTTACACAGGTTTAAAGTGGACGCGATTTAAAATCGAGCCGATATCATCGAGTGCTAATGGATTTATGTAGCTACGGGAGCACTGCGTTCCGTCTGTGTTCGAAACGTGTCAATTGAGAGAGGGAAAAATGTTGAACGTTTTTGCCCCGTGAAATTGGCTAGACCCGGGCCCTCGACGCGGAACTTTAAATAGAGAGAAAAAGAAACAACTTTGGTTTCTTGATATAAACGCTGACGAATTTAATACCGTCCGACTGTGAATCACTCGTTCCGTGGAACGCGTGATTGGGATTTACCTATTAGCGGGGAAATCGGGTTGGGAATTTTGCGAAAGATCGCCGGTTGATGAAGCGCGGTGGAAAAACGAGTATTTTTACACGCGATACATCCCCCCAATTTGCCAATTCCGCGCGTTGCAACATCCGCTGGAATTCTCTTCTTCGATTGTCATCGTTTGCATCACGATTCCCAAGATGACGTAGACGCGAGTCGATCGTCTTGTTTGGCCATCGTATGGTAACGACGGTCGTGCGAAATCAAATTTAATTAATACAACACGGCTTTCGCGTTACAGTTGCAAACGCGCGATACGTTCTCGATCAATTTGACCGTTTAACGGGCAGAGTAACGATTTAATTAAATATTTTGCTAATTATTCCGACCCCCGACACGATCGTTTATATTGTTCGATTGAGCTTTACGCGAGCCGAATGATAATTAAACTCGATGCGAGTAACGTTTCCCGTTACTGGGAGGGGGAAGAAAGAAAAACTAGCCAGAAGTGCGGTATCGCGTATATATGCAAGAAACGCAGGAAAAAGGAGAATGCGAACCGAGTCTGGCGAGAAATAAATCAAGGAAAAACAAATCGATTTTGCCAGTTTGTACGGGTTTTATGAATAATATCTGTATGAAGCATTGCCGGTGCATGAATGTGTTATGTAAGTCACGGGTTCTGAATAAGAGCCTGTACAAACACTGCATTGATTTTTGTGCATATACACATGCGATCTCCGACTTGGAGAGCACAAAGTGGCATTAGATAGCCCCGCCATGTTGTACGCCTCGTGTATATCAATTTCCCGTTGCTTTTCGCAAACAATTTATCACCGATACGCTGCGTGTACGAAAATAAATCAATCTATATTTAAATCCAGCAAATAATTACGTTTCTCTTTACATCGCTGCCAAGCATTTCCGTCCAACATTTTTTAAATAATTCATCGCTCGGTATTCGAACGCGATAATAATTTAAATAAAGCGGAATATTTTCGTTCCGCACCCTCCCCGTTTGATGCAGACCCGCGCCAAGCATTTTGCTGCGAAAATAGAGATTACTCGTTGTAACGTAATTTTTTTAGGGGAGCGGGGGGAAAAGCGGAAAGTAGAAAAAGAAAGAAGTCCGAGTTGATCGGGATTTAAATGAAATTTCTATTCTCCGTTCTTGTTTTCTTTCGAGCCCGCGCTGGCGAACGTTAATTGCATACATTTCCATCTTGAGCGTTTCTACGGCGAGTAACATTTTTATTTGAAACGTAACGGGATTACCGTGGATGTAACTCGCGTGCTTGCTCGTGTTTCTTTCTTCTCGTTCGTTAAATAAAACATTCTCTCCTCGGTCGTTTCTCGCTTGGGAAATATGCAGACGTAAATCGATCGGACAAAGAGAAGTCTTTGAACCGATGCTTGCGATGGGTAGGTTCGATTTAGGATCGGTATCTAATGGAAGAAAACGATATAGACGGGTTAATCGCGTTGTACGCGGAGGGCTTAAGGGTACGTTCACCCGATCGCGGATTCCCCATCGTCCACGGCCGCAGCCCGAACAACAACCGCGTGCACGAGGAATTCCACGAGTTTTATTTAGAACATTGAATTATTCTAACGCGGCGAGTGCGCGCGTGTCACCGTTAACGCGTTCGGATCCGTTAACGCGCGTAGACGCGAGCCGACTGGTTCGCAATTTTATCGGAAATTATGCGCCGGACCCCCCGCGAGGATAACGAAACCGATCGAATAGACGCGATAAATTCTAACACGTGGGAAATCTGCTTAACGATTGCAACAGGAGGGCGAGAGAATTGAACGAAACCGGTAATGGGTAGAAAGTCGTTCTGATAATTAAATAATGATAGGCGGAGTAGCGCGATGCGCGCGGCGAGCGTCGTTCGTCAGCGATTTCCTGATTAATAAATAATAATAACCAAGCGCGGAACTCGTTTGCGATTTCCCGATCGTTTCGCGATGATAATAATTCCAATGTTGCGAACACACCGTTTCGTTTCCCCGTCGATTCGTAGAAAGCTCTCGACTACTCGAATCGAAATGTTGACCCTGCCGAATCGATGATGGATACACCCGCGATTCTTTCGTTCCTAGCCGAGTCGCGAAGGATTCGAACGGGAAGAAACGATCGCGAGATTATGAAATCGAGTTACTCGAAGGGCATTACGAGCGACGCGGAAATTGGACGTCAAGGTTCCCTCCGAGAGAGCGTGTACGGAGAAAAAAGTAAATAAAACTGAAGAGAAAAGGGTAAAAAAAGAAAGAGAAAAGAATATATAGCGAACCGCGTAGAAACGACCGCAAATAAATTTCATCGCTCCCGGAACAAATTTTTTTCCCCTCAGGTAGGAAATAAACGAGCATAAAGTATTTTCCGACGTAGTGCAATGAAATATTCGCCGCGTGTATGTTCGATCGGTGATGGAATGCATGCAAAACAACGCTTTGTTCGCTTTTGTTATCCTCTGTGGTACCGTTCGCGTTTATGCCGTACAACAATATCGCGACGACTTGGATTTTTCATTCGTCCTTTCATTAATTTTATAGCCTTCGTTGCCCAGCCGCCCTCTTCCCTGCAATTTGTTTGCGCGCCGCCCGCTAAAGATTCGATACGACGCGATACGAGTAGAGAACGAAATAACCTTGCCAATTTCTACCTAGACGGACGAAACTTTCATCGGACGTCAATTAAGTAATCTCGAAAATAATTGTACGCGCTAGTCTGTTTCAATATCATCATTTTTCGCTCTCGGGTATTAATTTGCGGCAGCAGGTATTATACTCTAACCGGGGCTTATTATAACAATGAACCTGATAACAGGAGAGTAACATTTATTAATTAGACTTGGTCGGAGCCCGTTTCCCGACCTACCCTCTCGTCCGCCCACGGAGTTTAATTTGTAAAATAATATTTACATTTATTCGTTCGTTATATCACGGTTTAATATTTGATGTAATTGAATTAAAGGAACCAAACGAAATGAAACGTATGAAACGGGAATTTAATATCGCCGCGTAAATTAGTTCTCGTATTTATCCGGAATTACAGTGAAAAATCTTGGTGAAAAGTTGTATGGTTACGGCTAGGAAAAAGGATAAACGCAACTTTCGAAATGAAGTTAGAAAAGTTCATATCCTCGTAAATTACTCGCGTGCAAAAAAGGAAGGATAGAGAGGGGGCAATAAAAAATGGTAAAACAATTTTTTGCGAAAACAGAGGAAAGCTTCGCAACGTTGCCGGCAACACCTACGAGCCAACATTCTACGGGTGTACCATGCCAGCAGAGGTCCTCGCAAAGGGCGCGCAAACCTCCAACGTACAATTGAACTCGAAACAGAAAAAAAAAAAAGAGGAAAAAAGGAAAAAGCACGCAACGGGGTGGAAACAAAAACGGGACGCTTCGAACGCGAACAGGAAAGTCTTTTAATACTTTCGTCAGAAATAATCAGCCGGTTAAGATAGGAAATAATCGGCGTTGTTTATACCTCGGAATCAGCGTAGTTTTATTCGACCGAGGAAGTTCGCGATTACGTCGGGCGAATAAGAATTTGTTCATTACGCCGGATTTAGAGCGAACGAAGGAGGAACACGCGCTGAGAAGAAGGGCCCGCCGCCCCGTCTTCGAGACTTTTATCGCGTTTATACGCGAGGCCAGTCAAGAAATTGTCGGTAATTGCCGCTTTCTTTTAGAAGCTGCGCCGAGGGAATAAAACGAAATCAAAGCTGGATGGATGAAAACAAATCTGGCAAGAGAACGGTGAGTCCGAAAGAAAGGGTGCGAAAGAGAGCTGATAATTGCGCGTTCTCGCCGCTCGATTCTTTTGTCTTTCCACGCTGGATCTCCTCGAGTGACGCTTCTTCGGTTCGCTTATGGTGACACGTCGTTTTCATCACCGTCTCATCGCATTCTTTCGCTCCCTCGAGCATTCGCCAACCGACAGCGAATACTGTTTCATCTGTCTTTTAATTAGAATTTTCTCTATCCGATTGATCGAGTTGTAGCTACTCGATAAAACTCCTCCCCCGCGGCATGAAATCGAAAGGTGTGGAAATATCGTATTATCGAGACTTATCGCGATTCGAGTGTGTCGCGTGTAATTGACGTGATTGATGAACACGCCCGAATCGGAAGGTTCGATTCATCTTGACTATCGGGGAACAATGTTTATCCGACAGCTGCAGAGCGTCCCGCTTTTAATTTATTCCAAGGCCTAGAAAGGACTGTAGGGATACAAGCTCCCTTGTCGATTCTCTCGATTCTCTCTCGGCTCGTATAATCCCAAAAATACAACCAACGTTCGTATTCGTTCCCGAACTATTTTCTTTTCTTTCCTGTTTTTTAATTCGAATCGGTTCGGAGTATATTTTAATCGCGACCAAAGTGAGCGTGGCTCGAGTGCGATCGATTCAAAGTTCGAAGATAGCAAACGAAACGAGACCTGAATCGAGAAAATCGATCTTTGAAACGCAACATTCAATTCCAGAAGCATGGAAATAGAGCGGAAAGCATACATCGGAGCAAACACATTTGTCGCAACATAAAAAGGGGGGAAAAAAAGAAGAAATCATTTAAACGTATTTACGATATTTAGTTTAACTTGTAAATGCGACGCACGAGTTTTTCTATTTAATTAAAATCATGTTATCATAAAACGTGCATCAACAGCAACGAGATCGGATTAGCGTCCATCTGCACGTGGCCTGTACGTGTGTTGCGTTTCATAAAACTAACATTTAAACCAGAGAATGCATTATTCATTACGTCATTTCTGCGGACAGTATTAGAACGTAACCTTGTCGTGTGCACGGATACTTATTTCTACACGGTCGTAACGGCATAACAGAGTAATACTTTAAAAAACTCGGAATAATTGTATTCCAATCGTTTTAGAACGTTCTTTTTACTTAGTTCAATTTCTTTTTTCTTTCTCTTTTTTTTTATTCCAACCTTCGACGCGTTTGAAAATAACGAACGAATAAACTACCGAATCAAAGCTCTTTTCTCTTCGTATTAATTTCTTCTCTGCAGAAGCTTTTTCGGAAATGGAACGCAATTTTTCCTCGCAGCGGTGATTTTTTTCCCGGTACTCCAACCGAAGGAACAAAGGGGGAAAAAAGAAAAAAAATAAAAGGAAACCTTAACCGCATTTATTCAAACTTTGCCTCTCTCTCTGTGTTACTTCTATAAACCGTACGATTATTTTATCACGCGATTCGCAATAAAGCACTGTTTCTTATCCGAAGTTTTAAACGAGAGCGGACCAAATTGGTTGGCAACGTAACGGCTACAACTTAAATTGGAATAATAATTGAAACGAGAGAACGTTATTCTTTCTGAAAACGAACTATTTACGACTATTCTGTTCGGAAAGTCGCTTGAAATAATATTTCCAAGGGTGTATCCAATTTGTTGCTGTTACTCGATGCCATGTACAATAATACGAGCGTGATTGCGAGCACGGTGATTCGATTTAACAGTGCCTCGCGTGCACCGACGTTTATCGATTTAAAATAATAACAAACGCTACGTGTTTCTTCATTTACGAAAGTAACCATTACGTACCCGCCATTACGGCGTATAAATGCTCTTAATAAATTCGAAAAGGAACCCCTTACAATCTGAAAACAATTCCTGGAAAATTTCTAACTGAAACTCACATTCTGTACCCAGCGATGGATCCATTTTTAAACCGTGGAATACTCGTTGTAAATTTCATACGATACTGTTATTTATTCAGTGAAAAGAAGTCGCAAGAGACGCGCAACTTTCCGAACGCGGTGCATATTTAATTAGCTTAACAGTCGGAGTAACTAAATACAGCTTTAACCGTTACGTGTCTCTTCCAATTAGCAGATTCGAATGAAAGTTTCTCGTTAAAGTAAAAACGAACGTACCGCTCTCCTCGTAAAACGATAAAAATCCTTCCGAAAACCAAAGAAATTGGCGGAAAAATCGTTTCTAATCTACGATACGCGACCCTTTCGAACAAGTCAGCCTGTAAACAGTGAAAATGACGAGCGAAAGGGTGCGCTTAATTGACAATGTCTCGATAGTGGTAGAGACTAACCCCAAAATCCACCCCAACATCCAACGAGGGACTGGCTGCGCCCTTTAGACCCCTCTGAAGGGTTTTTGCATCTGCCTCTATATATACTATATAGCCTCTCTTAACCTTTTCCTTTCCTTTAAACCTTCCAGCCCCTTTTTACATATCTTTGGTTAACTCTTGTCGCGAAATATCGGGAACAATCGAAAGGACCCTCGTATTCTCTCACACTGAACAAGACTCTTACCCGCTCCGGCACATTATCATCGCAAATGTCATGTAAATTATTCTTAATTCCGCGATAAAACCAATTTCATTAGATCCCTCTTTATTACGATAACGATCGCGAGTTACTTGATTAGCAGACTATGCATATTAATAGATTTATGCAAAGAGGACACGCGAATGCAAAAGATATCGGTCTTGCTCGTACGCGAAATTATCGGGTTCAATTAAATTATCGAGCGCGCGTCGTGTACCCGGGGAAAAAAAATTCGATAACACCGATACCTCGTTTTCGCGTTCCACTATTAGCAGGGGGAAATAAATCTCTATTTTATTTTACGAGCGTGCCACGGAATTCCATCAATTTTTTAACTCCACCGTTCGCTTCTCGTTTCGTATTTTTCTCCGATTGAATCTATTCCCCTCGTCCCGCTCTTCATTTGCATTGTTATTTCACATTAACGAACGTAAATTAGCAATGACTAATTACCTACCGCGCCGCGGCGTTACATAAATCGATTTATGTTTTAATATTTATCAAAGAACAAGTTGCGAATATATTTGTAGAACGTTGCAAAGAAGGACGTGCAACGAATGCGATTCAACCGCGACGCAAGCTCAACGGCGGAAGTTTGCTCGAAATGCGGTTTCAATCATTTTTTCTTCTTATAATTCTTCCCTCTAAATGCGTGCCAGAGACACGATGTTTCATAATTAATATCGCCAGATGGAAAGGTACGATCAACGCAGAAGAGAACTCGAAGAATCAAAAGCGAACTCGCGAAAGGAAGCGGTCGTTAAAGAAGGAGCCATTAGCATGTCGTTAGCATAATACAAGGTGAATTTGATTCCGAGTACACGAATGTGCCCCGAACAGTATCGTGGTCGCAGTAATCGCGTTATTATAAGACGGATTAATCCTAGTTAAAACAGTACCTTTAATGGGAATCGTCAGAAATGAACTTCTATTCGACGCGCGTACTATATTAAATTAATTCCATTCAGGGGGAGGGGGAAGGGAGAAAAATAAAAAAAAAAAAAGATCAGAGCTGTGTGAAATTTAACGAAGGTAATGGTCAGCGGTCGCGCCGAAATACTCTGAATTCACGTGAAATGCGGCCGCGTGAATTTTTTTAGACGAAACGTTGAAGCAGCAACGCGCAAAAAAGAGCCAGAACGTAAACCGGTTTACGACGTCGAAAAGCAACAACGCAAAAACAATGTACAAGGTACGCGTAGAGTCATGCATGTAGAAACGTTAGGGAAGATTGGTGAGTCGGACGCTTATCTGTTATTAATCATCGCACCGTGAAATAAATATTACAATGTCGTTTAATTGAGTAAGGATAGAGAGAGAGAGAGAGAGAGAGAGGACAAGTTCCCTTGCCGATTACTCCAACGTGCATAATGTTATGTAAACCGTGAAGAGTATATAGGAAAATATTTTTCGAACCGAGCAACATTTTTCATTTTTTTTTTTTTTTTCTCCACGTCGTTGCGCTCATTCAGCACGGAACATGGAATTGTTTCGTGCAACGTGGCCGAGCAGATGAATTAGATCAAGGTTGCATCGCATCGCTAAAATTAACCGGCAGAATTCAGAAAAATCCTAGGCATTACGACACTGGCAATCGTCCGGCGATCTCTTAAATCATTTCGATTAGACGATAATCGTTGCTCCATTCGATGCGATTACTAATACCGCGCCGCGCGATGCTTCATTTTTCCGGTTTCGAGCGGGGAGAATTGAATTCTATTGTCCGATCGTTGGAAAAGATTGCTGAATCATCGGAAAGAAAAGTCATTGAGCAAACAGCATTAATTTGAAGACGCGTGAAATCGGTTCTACGGTTCACGTTACTATTTACCGTTACTATTTATCTTCAAGATTTTAACGCTACATTATTCCGTTCGTCATACTTCGCATTAATTATACGTTCGCTTAATGCTATGCTTTATATTACAAACATCGGGAGAAAAGGCTGGTTATTATCTTATCTGGGGCAATTAACTCGAATAAAAGATTACGCGGGAGTAATTCAGCTGGTTCTATCGTGAAACGAGAATAAGGTTTCCACGTATTTCTGGAAAGCGAGATTTTCTATTATTATACCATTCGAATAAATTATGCTCGTGTATCTGACGAGAAGCAAAGAAAAAAAAAAGAGAAAAAACAAGCCTCTCTCTCTCTCTCTCTCTCTCTTTCTCTCTCTTACTTTCACAATAAAATCGCAACGAAGCAATCTCGGTTGATTTATCGATTTAAATATTACTTTCTATTCTCTAGGCGCAGAAATAATTGGCAGAATAGAAGAATGCAGAAAGAGCCAGAATCCTGTTAAAGTTCGTAGACGGATTGTTTGAATATTCCAGTCGTTTGCTGCTTAGCGAAGCTAAATTTGAATAAAGAGGGGACGCGATATATAATAAAAGAGGGAAATCACTCACCTCTCCGTGCGTGTCCCTTCGACCGTCCGGGGTGTTCTCCGGCAAGAAGTACAGCCGTAAAGATGCGAGAGGTTGATTCGGCCCCCGGCTGTCCATCCATAGCAGCTGAAGTTCCCCGATGCTGACGAGGTCGGCATCGCTCCACAATTTCGTCAGAAAGAAACTGCCAAGACGAAGCACACGACCGTTTCCTATTCTTACAGCTTTATAGAACGTATACGGGCCGTGGCTGAAGCAAGCACCGCCCAATAACTGCAATACGGAATGTTATTCGTCAACCAACCGATTAATGTCTCTGGAAAGGCATAAAGAAGAAGAAGAAGAAGAAGAAAAGAAAAAAAAAGAAGAGAAAAAGAAGTAGCCGAGCGCGAGGCATCATAGTTGTTACTTTTACGTGAAACCGGACGGGCAGAAATAATACAAGGTTCGTTGTCAGTGAAACATCGAAGTAATTTTAAGGCCGGCGTCGAGTATGCTTATTTGTAAGCCGTCGGTTCGGTTTTATGGATGTTCGTCAAGTGAAACAAGTCGTTAGATGACTCATATCCCATCCCAGCGGGACTCATTTGTAACAATGCGCCTATATACTTTCTTTAAAAACCGTTTACCAACAACGCCTACTTTTCTCTACACGTCCACTGACCAACGATCGATCGATTAATTTATTTCATTAATTAGTCGATTAATCCACAGAATCCAGAACGAATAAAAATGTACAAGTTGTAATAAATTCGCAGCGATCCTTGTTCGACTGCGATTATGAAATTCTACTGTTCGGCTCGTCGATGTCCATTAATAAGCCTTGAGCTCATTTACGGGAATGAGTAGAAAACGATATAACGTGTTTAACCACAGATAAGGTAGAAACTAATGAAGCTAAGGCAATAAATTTTCCAACGAGAAGAATATTAGCTATTGCGAAGCGAGGAGCGAACGACGGACGATCCGAGAAATAAAATCAGCCAGTTTGCTGAAATAACTTTCACGAGGACATTATAGAAGATATCTACGTTTAAATTTCATATCAGTTTTGGGAGAGCATAGATTATCGATACGATCGCGTTCTGGTTATTTATACTCGAGTGACGTTTAAAAATGTGCCTATAAAAACGAGTCACACTCTCGACCCGATAACGCCAGATTACATTATCGGATACATCGCGAACATAGACCAATTAAAATGTTAACAACTCATTTCAGCGAATCCTTATTATTTATTATTTGTTATTTATTTCGTTTGTCCGTCCGCGAAGGGAGAAAGAAAGAAAGAAAGAAAAAAACGGCTCTATTAGTTTGTTAAAAAGGGAGAACACATTTATTATTCGACGGAAACTAAAGAAGAAAATGGAAAAAGAAATTCGTCAAACGAAGCGTGCACAGTGCGGGTACAGTCCTGCGCATAACTCTCGATGAATTTCCTGTGCGAACTGCAAAGCGAGCAACGACTCGCATTCACGTCTTTTATGCCTTATCCCTCTCTCTCTCTCTCTCTCTCTCCCTCTCTCGCGCGCTCTCTTCTTTACTTCCAACCTTTTCTTTTTGCCAAGATTCAACCGTCAACGTGCGTGATTAACGAAGCACGCGAGGGCACACCGATGCGGTTCTGTGCAATTCCGAATGCACAAGTGCATTGCGCGCACCGTGCGCATCAATCACGCGCAATCGCTGCCGAAATCGAATTTTTCGCGCTACTCTACGCCCTCGAATTAACCAGAATTAACAGATAATACAGTACATCTGGTACGATAGCCCCAACTTGGCGGATGCGTTATATCCGACGTTATCCGACAATCGTAGTAACGGTAAACGAATTTCGTTAAATAACCATTGGGAATTGAAATACATTCAAGACCGGTTGAAACGTACATTACGCGTAGTTATTATTAAGTACGCGTATCTAATCTTACTCGATAAATTATCCGGGGCAATGTCATTTTCTCGAAACTTATTTCAGAAACGTACTTTAGACAGAAACTTTTGAAGCAAGTTTCACTTCTAACACAGTTTCGCTTCTAATGTATTTGCCCTCTTACACGAGAAGGGAGCGAGATGTTATTAATTCACCGTATAATTTAATTAAAAGATACTCTACAATCGCGTCGGTCGGGTACGAGCAAACCGGGACGTACTTAGCCAAATGAAATATCAAATTTAGAAAAACTTGCGGCCCCCTCCACCTCGCTTTCATCGTTCGAAAAGACCATCTCGATAAAAGCTTCCAATTTTCAGATTGAAAGCCGAATCCCGGTAGAGAGATGGATTAAATTTGTTGCCATCGCGCGTCCAACGCCGACAGTTGATATCTAAACACGCGAACGGAGATCTTTGAAATTCATGCCTTTGTTAGCTACTCGCGAGATTTCGATCGTAGCAATGAAAAAGACGGAATATCCAACGGCCTTCCCTCGCTTTATTCGCACGGTCGATTTCAAATCGATGACCGATTTCGATGGAAAGAAGCTAGCACAGAGACAAACCTCCGGTAATTTATTATCCATAAATCGCTGCTAGTCTTTGATCGCTGGTGAAACGCGTTATTCTCATAATTACGATTCACTATTCCCGTTTTTCAGCATCGAAGGGAAGAAAGGATGTATAATTAACGTCTAAATATAGACGGGTATAATAGTCTCGTTATTTAATTCCGATTCAAAGTGCACCAACATTACGGGCTGTTGTGCAAAAACACAATTACTTCGTTAACTCTAATACTTCAATGGCTCAGCTATTTCCTACTGCGATTGCATCGAGTTTAATTGCCCGCTAAGTCAACCTAATAATATTCCGCTCTCGAGATATTACTACTATTCCTTCGAAATACAAAGATGGTTCGTTTCGCTCCGAAATATTCGTCGAGGGATAATCGATAACAGGCAGCGGCGATGATATAATTGAAATGAAAATAACCGGATCGCCAACGCGAGCGTCACATATATACGCGACGACTCGCGTATCTTGGCCTGACGCATTATTTAATACACTTCTCGAGAAAAATAATAGAAAACGATATTAACGAAAACAGAAGCAAACGAGGAGAGACGAGAGAAAAGAAGAAAAAAAAAAAAAAAAAATGCGTACGAGCATGATCAATTATGATGAATAGGGAATAAAAATGGCCGGTTATCATTCGGGGCACATGTTCTGGCTGTCAATCAAGAGGTCGGTTACATAATTGAATGAATAGACCGTGATAAACGGTAGCCGTTGAATGAGAGCCGCTGCCATAACTATTTCCAATGTTTTAAGGGTACAGTCGCGTGCAAGAGTTTCTCGTCGGTCAAGACACGGCCTGGCTCGGTCACCAATGGTATTTATAGCGTTAATCTCGTTTCTCCGCCACAGCTGCATCGCCAGCGAAACCCCAACGCCATTGATATCGCAATTGCATCTACCGGGCCCTTATTTTCTTCTTTTTTTTTCCCTCCTTTCCCCTTTTTTCTCCTCTCCTGGTCGGCAGCAACTTCTCCGGTTCGCGCACCCTTCCCTGCACCCTTTTCTATCCCTTCCGCTATACGCGTCCGCCGTAGTCACTTGGCTGTTGTGCATGGATTTTCGTGGCGCGTTCCAGCCTTCATTATTTACCCGCGCACACACTCCAATTACCATCGCCGCGTACCGGCTCTGCCAAATATTTCTCCGCGGCATCGAGAGCGACAGCGCATGTATTATTCAGCGTGCGTTGTCGATGCCTCGTTCGAGGCACATTTTATTCCTCTACACACAAGCGCAATGTTACGATCGGTTTATTAGTTATGCTCGTTGTCAGTCATGCCCAGTGGCGCTCAACGCGCTCTCTCCTTCGCGAAAGATATGCTCCGAACCGAGATCGATCCCATCACGTTTACCATTCACGCGAGCGTACGAAATTAACGGGTTCCACGAAAACGCTGATTCAATTTCACTCCGAACATCATCTCGAGAGCTACTAATCGACGATTACCAACGGCCGCTAAAGAACATTAATTGGACTCGACCGCGAATAAATGATTAATCGATACGCTAGGATTAAATTCGATAAGACAAAGAAGAGACAAATTTCACAAGCTTTTCGAAATAAAACGAGACGCGTACAGAAACTAATGCCTTTCTGTCTGAGAACCGCTACTACAACTACACTACTACTACTACTACTACTACTACTACTACTACTACTACTACTACTACTACTACTACTACTACTACTACTACACACTAGTACTACCACTACTACCACCATTGCTTCTTCTTCTTCTTCTTCTCCTTCTTCCTCGACAGAAGCTAGAAAATCTGTAAAAGCGATGCAAATGGGGCAAGGAAGAACGAAGTACAGAGAGAAAATGATTATTCCATGTAGAAATACCAAGTACAAATGGAATATCGTCTCATTTCTGTAATTGCTCTTCAGGGGAACTGGTTTCTGAGAGCAGCATCGCGCTAATCGCATAAAGAAGCATCTGCGAATAGCGTATCTGTGAATGGCCGACTACCATAAACCGTGTGCTACTCAAAAGTGTTAATCCTTTAACTGTGAATAATTACGCTTGAACGAAAGGTGCGATGCGATGTAATTTTCTCGCTAAACGCGACTCTACTAACCAGCATTTTCCACTGGCTAACATTCGGTCGGATCGAGGCTGTTATTGTCGTTGATACCTCCGCGTTCGTAGAAATTCCTTTTACCACGAGCAACTTTGCCCCGTCGGAAAATGAAAAGTAGATTTAATCTGGTCGATTTTCTTTCAACGATACACAGCCCAGGTAATTATCTTTCATAAATAACGCGCGCTATCTTTTCGTGCCATCTTTTTTGCTTTTATATTTCCTTTTCAGCGCGGCTGACGTGCTCGCGGTCGGACCACCGACACGTTCTCACCGTATCCGTATTGTTTGACATTTCCCTTTATATCGCGACGATGGTAAAAGGCCGCGGAGATATTTTGACGAAATTAGAGAAATACGTATCCGAGCGACAAATATTTGAAATTGTAGTATCATTCTTACGTGCGAGTAATTCTGAGAAATCTAAACGAGCGTTTAAATTAAAATGGAACCGAGAGATACGATCGAGCGCGACGTCCACCCCGGGGAACGCGAAGGGTTTAAGGAACGAACGAGCTGAATTTTCGTTTCAGCTTTAATGTTCTACTTCGCTCATTATCATCCAAATGTTCTCTACGCTCGGCCACGGAAACGAAAATATCGATTTTTCTGACCTCCCAACACGTACACGCGTTTCATTTAAACCGCCGATTTATTTTTCACGATTAACCGCGACGGCCATTATAAATAAAACTAATATGCAAATCGGTTTGCCGAAGAAAAAGGCACCATTGAAAAAGTTAGCCGAAGACTGTTTAATAGTCATGAGACAAAATGTGCACCGGCGTGTATCCTTGGCTCGAGCTGGGCTTTGATAAAAGTATAGGTAAAAATAGAATGTTTACTTTGCTTATCGATTAATTGTAAAATGGAAAAGGAAAAGAACCGCGAGTGCGCTTGTTTCGCGTCCGAATCGCATGCGTTGACAACGAAAAAAAAAAAATTATTTCGGTAAGAGATCGTGGAAAAAAGATTGCGCGCTCGTTAAAAAAAAAATATAATGCCTGGAAGAAAGAGAAAAAGAACCGACGGGAAAATGTTGCAAGCCAACGATGGCATTGAACAAAGGATGGAGATTCTAAGCGCAGGAAATTTCATCTTCTCATGCATATTAACAGAGGCAAGAAATTAATACGACTAACGTATAGCGAGGCAGAATCTCTTCGACAATGTATCGCGATTATCGTAGGCATAACTAAAAAAAAAAAGAAAAAAAACTGCTTCTCGTTTAATCGTGAACACAATGAGACGCGTTATATAATCGCTCGCCAATAAAACGTCGAATTACCTTGTAACTCGCGTCGTGTAATCGCAGAAAGGGATATAAAAAGAGACAAGTTGCCGAGTAATTTTCACGCTTGTTCAACTTGGTTACTCCGTAAGAGAGCGGGACTGTTAACATTTGCGTTTAGAACCGCGGATGGCGGGGAGGAATGGGCCGAGTGGAACAAGAGGCGAAAACTGTCGGTAATGCTTATTTGCAACAATCCACCTGTTACGTAATCAATGAACTTGTCTGCTGTTCGAACGACCGTAAGGCGTAAGAACCGCGACGTGAAAAAAGATCACTCTTCTCGTCCCTTGAAAAGTAACTAGGATCGAACGATTGCCGAAATAGGGCAACCCTGATGGGATAGTGCTATCCCTGACTAGTCGACGGAAAAGAAAAACGAGCGATGCACACTCGAAAGATCGGGGGAAAAAAAAAAAAAAGAAAAGGAGGTGGGGTGTGGGAAGGAAGAAAAAAGGCAGGATATAGGTCAATGCTCCCTCATCTCCCTTTATCCCCTGTCTCATTGTATACTCTCGCCGCGTGTAATCGCATATATACCAAGCTGTCCAGGCCCTCCCGCGATCTCTCTTTTCCAGTTTCTCTCTTTCTTGTTACTCTCCCTGTATCCGTTGTTCCTGCCTATTTGTCTCTCTTTCCCGATGATACACCTCTCGAAGAGAAGCCACCGTGTTTCCCACTCGCTCGGACCCATTCAATTCTCTCCCTCTACCCGTCTCGCTCGACAGAATGAATTTTACTAAGCGTTTTAAGCGACCGTCACAACCGGTGACTCACCTTCCAGACGTTAAGCGGCGAATCACAAACGAATAACAGATAGTCTATTATTTATAGAACGCACCACCACTCGAGAAGGTAGCTTACGAAGAAGGCGAAACGAATTTTCGCCATTCGAGCGAATTTGTTTTAATTGAAACAAACATTCGCCGTACTTTGTACATACCTGCGCGTGTATACGGGTACTTGGTATTCACGTTGAAAATTTAAATATTAAGTTCGTCGAACAGCGAACGTGGCTTAGCTTCTCGGAGTGGTGTACAGTCTGTCGGAGGAAGTTCTTGATGGGTTTATTACACGGGCAGACATGGTTTTCTCGAGTAAATATTCCGCTACTCGAATGATTTATTCCGCTACGGGAATCGATACCAGCCTTAAAGTGCATCGAGAATGAGCTTTCGCTGATTTACCAATTGTTGCAAGTCAAACACTCGGCAAAAACTGTTTAACCTTTTCAAACACTTGGTCGAATCATTCTAATGAATTTATGGAGTACGTAGAAAGTTGGTATTCACGCCGGTTTCGAACGGCACGGGAACTAAGCGCATTTATTTCATGCAAATTTCAAATTAGAAACACTCCGAGATACGTATAAGAGGAGATACAGTTCGCTTTTATCGCTTCTCTGTACGCGCTTCCAGTACAGTCGGTTACAAAATTAATTCACGCCGTCCGCACGGTATCGCGTGCACAGAGATCGATACGCAACGTTAACACGCGTGTTCCTATTTTCACTTGGATTTAGATGCCCATTGCGCGGCGAGCGTTATTTGTGAGACAGCCTTTAGGCTTCACCCGCGCGCGCACACGCACACACACACACACATATCGAACGAAAGGGTTCCCGATGGACAGCGATGGGTACGCGTAGTTTCTCGCGATCTTCCTTCCTTCGACCGATCGATCGATCGATCGATCGATCGATCGATTTATCGAATAAAATCTGGTGCTGGGGAACTTGGAAGAAAGAAATACGAAAGGCGTGGTTGGATGACGGTTCGGAGAAATGTTGAATCCGCAGAGAATCTCGTAGCGGCTGGAACGATCGAACGAGGAGAGCGTGTCAGAGCCATCGCTAGACCGGGTGCTCACGTACGCCGCAGTGAAGTAACGTCTGTGTGTACAGGAGTGAATCAACACAGGGGAACGCACACAGAGGGCGAAGACACGTGTATGCACACTCGATACACGATATACGGGGAATTTGACTCACAATGTCAGGTATATACAACGTCGTCGCGCGCACACGGCTCTCGATCTGTAATACGAATCAACGAATAGGCACACACTTGACTCGTCGGCGCATCGCTTCACGCAACATTTGCGCAGGCATTTAACCCTTTGCGGTCCCAACTATTTTTCCCTATTTCCCATCGACCGCCGATCTGTATCGACCGCCAATGGTAATATCCCCCTGGTAAATGCCACCTTTTACGTCACCTCAACTTTAATACCGTATAGGAGATTTTCGGAGCGACCCCGACGCCGCGTCGGAAATAGAACGCGCCTACCGAGTTTTCTCCGCAATCTCGAAATGAAAAAGCAAACTCGCATTCAAAAACATTTGTATAATCGGTGCCACTCGCGATCCTCGATCGAATTACTCCGTTAATTGCACGCGCTATTCGGCGAGCTTTTTTTCATCGCGCCGCCGCGCGGGACTAAATTTTTCTCGAGGGTCATCCATTTCGATTAAAACGAATGGAACGCATTTTACTGTATATTCCGGGAAAGTAATTCATACGGGCCGGAGAGCGTGTATAATACGCGGCAACATTTTCGCCGAGCGGAGAAGCCAATTACGCGTTTCAAATGCGCGCGCGCGTTACTTTTAATAACATTTTATCGGAGTAACGAGTATTTCAACTTCGAGATTCTAGAGGCGCTGTTTATAGCGAATATATATAGAATATATATTTCTCGTCCCCGCCGCGGAAGTGAATCGGTAATAAAGGATATTCGGGAGCGGTTCGCTCCGTGATTCTCGTTCGTAGCTATCGACGAAACTCGAGCTAGGGCCCGCTACGCGGCAGATCAGAAGTCACCTTGGAGATGGGCCCGAAAATGGAACCGGTTCCCAGCTCATATAATTGGGTCCCTCTCTTGACTGGCCCTCTTTCGGAATAATCAACGTTTATTTCGCCGTTTATCGCGAACAGGGTGTCAGGTCCCTTCGAGTGGGCCCTTTCCTCGTCCGTCGAGCTCCTCGCCGAGAAATTGCTACCCCGTTTCCGGCTCGGACTAATTTCTATCAACTTCCATACTCCGCGCTCGCCTCGCGCGTTCCACGCGATTTTATTAACTGCTATTACGCGCGTTACTATTTATAGAACAGATTCACATCCTTTGTGCGTGGATGAAATTTTAAATGCAATAAAAATCATTTAAATATTCAGCTTTTCGCCGGGAGACCGGAACAGAGAATTACTTTGCTTTAGAGAAAATTCAACGAGCTTCACCGTGAATGGTAATAAAGATATACGACGAACGCGTCGGCGACTCGACTCGACTCGACTCGACTCGACACGACGGGAGAGGGAAGAAGAAAGAGAGCTCTCGTGGAACGATACAACGTTACCATCAAAAATATCCAGTAAAAGGAATACCTTTAGTTTCGTCAGACAGACTTTCGCGTTCCTTATTTTCTTCGACGATAACGGTAAGTAAATGTTAGAGAACGCGGGAATACTCGCGAGTAAACGTTACGCGAAATGCGAATTCTTAATGAATTTCTTGTCGAAAGTCACCACGACAGTTCCTCCTATCTTCATAGAATATCGTGTCGCAACGCGTCTCGCGACTCTTTTTCGATTACATTTTAAACGATAGGATGACTCCGTCTCTTTTCGAAATTTTACTTCCCCCGGTTAATTTACGCGAGCCAACTAAAACTCCGCTAGCCGAATTATTTCTATCGAATGAGCGAACCATCCTGTTTTTCCCTCTTCCACTTGGAATCTGTGAAACGTGAAATTACCAGTCGGATTCAAACGCCTTTTTAATAAGTCTTTTTGATGTCCCGCTAGTAGAAACTGTCCGTCGTAATTTCTATTAATGTTATAAACTGCGAGAAACACGGAGTTCTATGTTTTAATTAGAGACTTTTCATGGCCCGTATTTTTTCATTTAGGAGCACGCCGCGTTCTGCGCTTTTAACGTCCAAATTTCATCGTTCGCGGATCCCGTTCTTCCTCGGTTGTAAGTCGCGCGAAAGAAAAACTGAATAATTAAACCAACGCCAATTGTTGTTAAATCGAAGATACGATAGAAGGAAAAATTGCTGAATTCGCCGACACGT
This sequence comes from Xylocopa sonorina, assembly GCF_050948175.1. Classification (NCBI taxonomy): domain Eukaryota; kingdom Metazoa; phylum Arthropoda; class Insecta; order Hymenoptera; family Apidae; genus Xylocopa; species Xylocopa sonorina. The sequence continues at coordinate 10,659,905 of NC_135204.1, forward strand.
GTCAACGTTGTAAAAGCAGACGCGAACTAGCGTAAGAGGGGCTGGCTAATTAACGAATCATACGGGGTCTCGATTAGAGAAAGAGAGAGAGAGGTGCTATCAAATTCCCAAAAGTTCGATCCGACGTTTGAAACGTTAACCAAAGATTAATTCAGTGAAAAACAGTGCAATTCAATTTGTTTTCGATTCGAGAACGATTAATCAAACACCGATAAAAGAATCCCGATTTGGTATTACGCTCGAATCGAGGAAAGAAAAGTATTCTCGTGGAAATAACAATAATTATGTGTTGGCTGGCTTATCTTGGCGAAGAAAATTTGTTTTATTTTCGAAAGCAATCGGTTGCGATAACATTCCGTGACCACACTATAGCTGATAAATACGATTATCAATCGAACAAGACCGTATCAGCCAGATTAGAACGCTGCGAAACTCTTTTGCAATTAATCATGATCGCAAGGTTCCTAAAATAAATTATTCGAATCGACGTGCTCGCCGCAATACTATTTCAATACGCATCGTTGCCGATTGATGTAGAAAAACACGAGAAAAGAAAACTTGGCGAGGTAATTAATTTTAAACGGCTTATGAGTCGCGTACACGACGACCACACTCTTACGCTAGTATCGCGTAATGATGCAATTGTATGAGTAATAATGCATTATGGAAATACTGATGCTGCAATGTAACACATCGCAAGTACGAACGTGGCACGACACGATCGCGTTTACCATTGTGTACGCGACAATAATGGATATATTACGTTATTATTTCAATAAAAATGGCCAACAATAAGCGGTTCGTCGGAAATTCAATTGAAATTTCGAAATTGATTAAAAATATTGAATTTCAAATCGTCAGATCGAATTAAAAATACGAAACTCATTCGCATTCGAGGCATTCCGGGAAATTGTCTCGCGCTGATCCGACACGCACCTTTCGCATAAACGATGGTACGCGTGTTTCTGTTTCTCAATCATCCGCAATCGGTGGTTCGCAGAGAGAAAGGGTTGAACGAGAGAAACGCGGCTGCGCGTATATTGGCGTGTATCGCACCGACAAACATAATATTCGCGTACATAGATTCGATATCGTATTATTATTAAATCCTGCCACGTTCTGCTCTACGTTCGAAAGAATCCATGCGATTCCGTAATATATGATTTTCATAAAATTTATTCGGTTCAGTTATCAGCGATATTTTGCTCATTCCCCCCCATTTAAACTAATCGCTCGTCCGCATTTATTTTGGTAAATAACGTCTGCAGGAAATCAAAGATTACACTCCTCCTCTGCACATCTCGTTGCGCAATGCGATCTATGTATGCATGCGCGTTGATAATTCCATTCTTTTTATCGACTCGCGCGCAAAATTATTCTGTTTACCTACGACGCTACAGAATAATAAATTGAATTCCCACGAAAGATTTAACGCACCTGTTTCGTTCGCTTAATCCAGCTAATCACCGATTATTCGTCGAAACAAATGGAAGATCGTAATTTAAAATCCCGTCTACATTCCACGATCCCTGCCCTCCTCAAATTCCGAGTCCTATTTTTCCTATCGATTTTACCAGGGAACAGCTAAAGTTAAACTATAAAACGTGAAGTTCATTTAAAGACCTGTGATCAAGCAAAGAACTCGAGTCATTAAACTCGTTTAATTGCCGCTTTGTGTGGACTTAATTATCGGAATTCTTTAACGGTCTCTACATTCTCGTATTCCTCTTACACGGTCCACCTTCGAAAATACTAGAGAAAGAACCAGAAGAGCGAATGGAAATTGCACGAACGACGAATATATGAAACAATAAAACTTTTTGCAAGAAACGAACGTCGCACGCGACTCGAGTTTCCCTGGCATTGTGACGTTACAATAGTGATTGTTACCAACTCTTAATAGGCCCAGATAGGCCGGTTACCAATGGTAAATTGAAATTCTGATCGTCTCTCTCCTCCTCTATTTAGTTGTTATTAAATCACCAACGAAAGAAGAAACGTACAGAGAGAGAGAGAGAGAGAGACGATGGTGAATGCTCCAACGAATCTAGGTTATTCCGTGCTTCGTAACTTTAATACATTCCCTTCGTTTATTTATACATATTTTTCGGCATCGCACATTGCCGTGACCATCCATTGTCGTTTTCCTTCTTCTTTTCGAGGCTACGCGTATAATTGAATATCTGATCGCGTTCCCGTTTTTCTGCGCTAAAAACGAAGACACGCCGAGCCGGTAAAAAAGAATAAAATGCAAATTACTGATTCGCATTGCTCGCGGACCATATATCAATCCTTTTTCCACGTCCTTTTAGGATTTCACGAGGAAACGTTATACGCGGCTAGTTGAGCGCTCCCGTCAAACCGTGTTATTCTCGTTAACGAACGGTATGCATATCAATTCGCTTCATGGAACATTAGCAATAAACGATCTACATCGTTCTATGCATTCGTTACAAAATATTGCCACGGGAAAATCGAATATTACTGAAACGCGATTCGCAATGCAACGTGAATTGTTTATCGGCCGGATTCAATTTTTCGTTAACGCAGCTCATTATGCAATTATTCACGATACGATAGATTCATCGTTTGGCTCGTGAATTACGCAACGATATTATTCAATGATTACAAATCCCCAACAAATATTAATGATCGTTTAAACTTTCGTGTAACCTACGGAAATATGACGAATCGTTTAACGTTGAATCAACATCCACATCTCCGAGGAAATGATATTCTTTAACCACGTTTCGTTCCAACTGCTGTACGTTAAATAAATACCTCGAAACGATCGAGTCACCGATCGCGCATCGTATTATTCATAATGCGGTAATACTTTGTATTTGAATTACTAGAAAATTGTCCCGCGAAATTGTTCGAATCGTATGAATTCAGCTTCCTGCAGGCAACGCTCGCCTATTATTGCACAATTGACGATGATTTCATTCGGCCGTTTCAGCCCGTTCATCCGCTGTTGAGCTTAATTTATATAATTATTCGTTATTTTTCATTCCTTTTTCTTTTCTCTTTCTTCGAGCACAGATTAATCTCTCCTCTCTCTCTCTCTCTGTCTCTCTCTCTCTCTCTCTCTCTCTCTCTCTCCCTCTCTCGCCACCCACGTATCGCATTCAATTCGTATCTCTTTGAAAACTCTGCTCGCCATTATTTTCACTGTTCCCTCTAAACAAGTGACCCGGCCGAGCCTAACGCGCCCCGTGGCCACGGTCATTTTTCTTCTCCTCGTAAACCTCTTCCCAACTTTTACTCACGGACACCTACTTTTCTGCAGGCTCGCGTTAAAGATAGGACTTGAACTATTACGGTGTGTTGTTCGCAACAACTTTCATCCGTAAATATTCAGAGTGTAAAAAAAAATATTTTATAAATAGTAAATAGTGACCGCACGCGCCTCTATCGAAGGGTTAAAGGGGCAGGCCGCTTTATTTAGCATCCCGACTTCAGGACTTTTTTCTCGACACTGTGGGGAGCATTTGGGATATCGCAGACCTTGCGAAACTACCTCTCTCACTTCGAAACCTCATAAATCTCTCGAAAGGAATCTACGCAATGGCAAACCAATGTTCCCACGCAACGGCTGCATCCGAGTCTATCTAATTAAACAATTATATTCGGTTCCGTTTATTAATCGCTCTGATAGATGTACACGTATCCTCCTCAAGAGGATACCACTAGCTACCACGGATTGTTTCGTTCGCAACGTCCAAATTTCACCTGGCCTTAAGTAATTCCATTCGCTTCGGATTATTTTCAAAATACCTGCAAATTTATTGTCGCGAAACACGTTTGGTAAACTGCCTTATAAGTGAAAGTAACTGGACTCCCTTGCGAGCATGCACCGGATCGATATCGACATCATGGATTTCAGATGTTCTCTTATCTCCGATTACATTTTACAGCCAAGATAGTCGAATCGTTGGATCGAAGAAACAGTTTTCCACCATCGTGAAAAAATGATACCGCCAATAACAAATACCACGCGCATTCTATAATTATTCACGCGTTCAAATTTCCGTCTAATCAAGCTATCAAACTCGACAGAAAGGGGGAACTCGTTATCGTTGTAGAAATAGAAGCAAAGCCACTCGGAATTTCCACTTTTTATACCGCGAGTGTATTCTAAAATCAGATAATGAAACAGACAACGAAACCTTTGGTCGGATAGTTCAAATACGTATAGAAGAGGGTAAAGCATTGGCAAAGATTTTCCAACAGCTCCGAAAACATCAAAAGCAAGCTACCTCGGAAAGAAGAAAACAGTGAATGAAAAAGGGAAAAAATGGGCGGACGGGTAGAAGAGAAGAGGGTGTCGAGCGACACTAGATGAAACACAGACAGAGAGAGAGAGAGAGAGAGAGAGAGAGAGAGAGAGACTAAAAGGGACTCTGTGTATGCACGCGTACGTGTGTACACACTTGGGACGGCATGTTAAATAAGCTGACACTCAAAAAGTGGGCGGCTGACAGTTCGAAGGGAGTCGCGCGAAATCACAAATCCCTCTAGGCGGTTTTGTAATAACTTTAGAGCACGGTTTCAAGAAATTAATCGCAACTCTGCCTACCTAGATCCAAGGATCTACAGTTTTACTACACTCTTTCTCTCTCCCTCGTATTCTTTTCTATATTTCATATAGCATTTCCAGGTCATAAAGTGACTTTTAATTTAATATTTGAGAGATAAATTCTCAAGCAGCGAAAAGGGAGAAGCAGCGTAGAAATAACTTTTCCGCTGGTGCAAACGGGCGAACTAAATTTAACGAAATAAAATCTGACGTCGTTAAAAATTTCATCGAATACGCTGCAAAAGAAATAATAGATCGGGAATTCGACAGATACTTTTGACGGTAAACTATAAAGCCATCAAATAGCCGGTATCTCTCGTAAAGGATTATTAATTCCTCCGATAACGCGATATCTTTTATTCATGGAGGCAATTTTCTCTCGGAGTCGAAGAAACAACGCGAGCAACTCTATCGTAACCAAAATTGACTACAAAAATAATTAAGTTACCTTCATTTTGTCGGAAACCCTTCAGAGTATTCACTATTCTTCTACCTAGAATTACAATAATTAAACTCGTTAATTCTACGAAGCACAGAGTGTGTGTATGTGTGTGTGTGTGTGTATGTGATTAGAAAAAGTGATTGAAAACGTTTAAAACTGTAGCTAGCTAAAACTAATAGTAAAGTTCTGTTTGCCAGTATTGTATCGCAAAAGTACCGCGAGAAGAACCAGTAAAAATCGCGATCGATAGACTCGCTTATGCACTCGTCGATGCATTATGTTTCTTACCGCGGTGCCGAGCTGCATAATCGATGGTACGCGATGCAGACGGGAGAGACCGGTGCTCTTTTTCTTCTTTTCCTTTTATTTCAGCCGGTCAATATAAATTTCGATATTTCACCGGTTAGGGAAAAAGGCAATTACTTTTAATACGTGTCAGGGTGGACATGCACGAAGGTAATCACATCTGTCATAAGCATACGGTGGAGATAAGTTATCGCTGGTAACTCGATTCGCTCGTATGTACGCATACGTGTACGCAGAAACGAATCCCTTCTGCGACGATGATTACGACCGAAAATTATTATTCCTTTTTATTTATCTCATTCTTAACGAGCCTTTCGACGAAACCGATACCGATTTTCGATCGCTTATGAAACTTAATCGAGGAGGCTGTACTACGTCTTTCTTCGCCAGAATTCGGTGAAAAATCGTAGCACGCGAAAACGATTTAAATTCGTCGATTCAAAGGGTTTAAACTTGATCTCACCGCGAAGAATAATCGTTCCGATACGTGTATTACGTAGAACGGTACAGCTGAACTTTCTCCGAGCGACTAGATTCTATCAAACTATACAATTTATGCTAACTCGACTAACGTAACGAACAAGATTGTCCCTAATAACTCGTGTCAGCAGTTGATCCAGCGCAACAAAGTAAATAATGAAACGCAACGGGGCAGGAGAGACGGGGCGGCACGAAGCGTTTTCCGTCGCTGCTCGCTACGTTCGAATAAACTGTGCGAATTGGAAAGTCGTCTTCGTCGGTGTGCACGATTGTTTCGTAGCTCGACCGCTCGACGCCGTGATGCGACGCGGTAATTAATTCGACGATCCCGCGGAATGTAAATCATCGTTATCGAGCATTTCTGCCGGACGAAAAACCGAGAGGAAGCGGAGAAAGATTTTCCACAAAGCGTTTACCTCGCGAATCGTACCGTAGGTGGGATTTCGCGAGTTTTTCGCAATTGGAAAAGTTTGTTAATCCGAAACAAGTTATCGTAACTTATCGATCCGTGTGCAAAATTATACCTGCTTATAGGATTCGGTTAAAGTTCTCGCGCTGGCCAAAGTTACAGCCCAAGATAAATTATCGATGGCCTATAAAATGTAATTAAAAGTTGCGGCCAAGTAATATTTAGGCGTGTTCGTTTTCATTTTGTTGAAAACTTTCAAGAATACACGGGCTGACACGGTTGACCTAAATCTACAAGTTATAGGTTATTTCGCAGTATCTACGCTAAAAATTTCAGTGAACTAAAGTGAACCCGCGCGGGCTCGTAGAAATAGAATTTACGAGCAAATAAAATTATCTCCTTAAATAATAGCCGGGCTTTGTTCCGGGCAAGAAATCAACGAATTAACAAGCTTTTAACAGATATAAACGAAAAGCCGCGCGTCTGCGAAACTCTCTCGCGTTCGAGTCATAATACACGACTAGAAACCGCTACTGCTCCCGTTGAAAAACAGATTAATACTTTTAACGAGCTCGAAAACTCGCATACCAGCAAATTAATTCTCAGTTTCGTTTCCGGCAACCACTGACGTAAACTGTGCCAGAAAAGTGAACTATTTAATGCCGCGACTCGGGCTAATCGGCGGCCCTCTTCGAAAAAGAAATCATTCCGTTGCGTTTCGCGAGAACTATCGATCATCACCCTATAATCAGTATTCGAGAGAAACTTTCTAGTTATCGGGAGTAATCAGAAACTATTTCGCTCAATTACGCTCGTATGTATTCTCGAACATCCGTTTCACCGATGATCCGAGACTTTAGAGGATAGCTAGTACGCGCGCTGGTTTGTTACTAATAAAGGTTCACCTGCAAATAACCCTGGCAACAGGTTTTAACAAGGGGGATGTCTACGAGTTTTCATCGCGTCGGATCACCGATTGTTGCGATCGATCAGCAACGATCCACCTGCCTGCGGTCTGGGCTGCGAGGAATCGCGATCGACCGACCATTGGGAAGAGTATTATTTAAAGAGCCTGTATCTGGATAGAGCGTGTGTCTCGACCTCTAGCATAATCGCGAGACACCTGGGGATCCGTTCGTGTGTACGTTGCCTGCTGAGAAACCGGTTTCCACTCCACCAGATACGACCGAAAAGAAAATTTCAATAATGGTTATTACGCCTCTATTCTTTCTTTTATTTTTTTAGAGAAGGAAAGCCCTGTTTGTTCGATTAATTAGAAATTCCCCGGATAGTTGGAACGACAAACGAAAGCTCTCTAGAAACCGGGTAGGCGAAACTTTATCCATTCGAAAATTCACGCGCTAGGTCTTTTACTTGCTCCGCCTCGATCTGGAAACATCCGTTCAATCAATTACCCGAACGTTGGTAACGTCCGATTGATTTAATATTAGTTCAGCTCGAGGCACCGAATTTCCTGCCACACATATTTCTGTATCGCGTTCCCTAACAAAATCGAACCATCAATTTAATCAAGTTTTAATCGTATGGAAATAGCCAGCGATGTTGCTCCGCGTCCAATTTGTCTCGATAAATAATTTCGCTTAATTAGGCGAGCTTTGATCCTCGATACTGCAGAAAAGAACGACACCGAAACGTTCAAGCGAGAAATCACAATCATATTGTAGAATGCGAGTTAATTAAAACTTTCTCGTCGGTCAGAAATTCTTGCTCGCGATACTAAATTCGATGGAAGGTAACCACGTTACCAAGAATGAAAAAGGACGGAAAAATAGAATGAACGAGCAACAATGAACATTAACAACTCATTAATATTAATTCCGCCAGCAGCTTTTCATGGATTTCACCCAACGAGAACGTTGCGTTCAATTTACTAATGATTCGCTACACGAAATCCCAAAACGAACGAGGAAATGATTATAATCAGTTCCGGAACGATACGAAATTACTTTTAAAATGAACAATTACAATTCTATTTATTCTTATCGCTATCGACGAATACGATGCAATTCGAAACGCGAGAGGAGCGCAAAGTACTGGTAACGTGGCGCAAAAAAAAAAAAAAAAAAGAAAAAAAAATAGAGGACTGTATGCCAATAATATACAGGCGTACACGAAAAGTCAACCGGGCAACTGTTCCCCTTTTGCAGGAAGTTGCCACAATAATAGAATGCATTTTCCATTTGTCCAATTCCCAGCAGTAATTACGTTGGACGTCTCTATCGGGTTTGAAATCCCACCACCTCGTTCACTTTCCCCTACCCCTGTACAGGATTACGAATCGAGCGCGGCGATACACCACAATTCGAGCAAAAAATTGTCTCTGCACACATTTTTCCACATTTCTCGCCGACGAGAGACCTAAACTTAGAGTAAAAAAGCAGCGATTGTTGCAAATACGAGGAGAAAGGGGGGTTGGGGGGGAATATAATAATATGGGTGGGGGTTAAGATTAAATTGATTCGGATTGATAAGCACACATTGGATTCGATCGTACCGGTGGCCGATTGAAATCGAGAGCCAGGATAAAAAAGGACCCACCGCGGCTGATAGTTGTAAACCCTTCGTTCAGGGATCGATAATGGGCTCCGGGGGCCGAGCGTGATGAAAAAAAAGGAAGGAAAAAAACGTTCGATTCACTCGGCGGGACCGTAATCTTTCGTTCTGCACGGTTGCCGATTTGTCGCGCGCGCTCGATTGACACTTTGCGTTTGGATTTATCTACGTCCCCGTGGTTGGCGTTCGACCGGATTTTTCGCGGTTCGAAATTCGCCAATTTTCACTAAATCAAGACGCGCTAAATCGAATCCCTCTCCCGCGGCAACTTCCAGGATCGACCCGTCGGATTAATAAAACGCGAGGATATCGCCTGTTTTAATTTAAATTTATCATCTTTTGCCTCATGCGCGGAATTATTATTGTTCGAAACGATTTCCGGTGCAACAGCTGTCGCTGCGACAAAATTACAATACAAATTGGTTTTTCAATTACGATTTCAGTTACGTGTATTTGAATGCCGATGGAATACCGTGTATGACCGTGGCTAAAAATTATTCCGTAACCGCAAAAAAATGAAAAAGAAAATGGAAAAAGTAAGAACGGCAAAACACGCGCGCATTTAAATAAAGTACACAGAAAAATAGTTTTACATAAAAGTTCAAGCAACGCGATTCATAAGCCGCACGAAACGCGATAAAAAAACGAGGTCGAACTAACTGTTAGATATCTCAAACGTGACGGGGACATTAAATTTAAATTCCAAAGTAAATATTTGATCGCTGCTCGCATAATAAGAACCATGTACTTTGCTCGGCGTTTACAAATTCAATTTTCCGAAAATTAGTTGCACTTCATTCATTTCGAGGCTTCCGATATTTGCGAAAACAAATTTCATCGACCGTCTCGTACCCGTGTTGTTTACTCCGCATTTTTGTAAATTAAAAGCACAGCAAATAAAGAGAGCGGAATTCACGGAACGTAGGAAACTTTTCTACAAAAGTTGCAAGAAAACTTTCGTAAAAACTCCCCGCTAAATATGAGGCGGAAATGAACGCGCGCATCTGTCCACGTTTACGCTTCTATCCCCGACAAATTGACAAACGACTAAAAAAGTATGTACACAGTTTATTTATCAACACGACCGGTTAAAGAATAAATGCGGTGCTTGTTTCGTTCCCATGGCAAGTGAAATGTTCTCGAGTAGATGTTGCATCATTCGAGGAGATGGTAGCGGTCGTCTCCCTAACAAAATTTCCATCAATTGCGACAGAACAAGAATTTACATACTTCAAATTTTATTCATCGCCGATAAATCAACGAATTTTCTAATCGAAGCGTTCGAAAGAACCAACCTCGCCGGAGAGAATCTGGCGTTCTCGAAAGAGAAATTTAAGTAATGGGAATAATTACTGGATACCAACAAGGCGAACGCGCGTACCTTAATCGAGTGTCTGCGATATATTTTGGCAAACGGTGGCGAATCTCGGCGAAGTTGGCAAATTTATCGAGCTAAGAAAGCAGTTAGGATATTGCTCGCGTGACCATACAGAGGCTGCTTGACGATCCAGGAACTTTTCGAGAGGAAAGACCGGATCTTTGTTGTCCGCTACTAAACGAGACTTATTGTTAGTCGTAGCATTTTCTGCTTGACCCGGTTAGAAAGCAACTTCGAATCGCTCTTTATGCATTCGCGACATGCTCCTGCCTCTGTACAACTATTTCGAACCCCTGTGTCTTTGGAATGCTCCAACGTGATTCGGAACTCGTTCAGCTCGAGAAGGAGGATACTACTCGCGGTTTCGAAAACTGTTACAAGCAAAAAAAAGTATCTTTAATTGCCTTAAATGTAATCGAATTAACGAGCAACATTTGCGTCTGTTGGTTATCTGATACAAACTCGACTGACACCTACCGACCACCTTTTTCCATATTCTACAAAGACTACAAAGCGCGACATTTACGCGTATCAATTTATCATCGTATCTAACAATATCCATAAACACGCTTAGAGAGCAGAATAAAAAGACAAACATTTGCTTTTGGCGAGCACACGTATATCCCCTAGTCCACAAATTCCCCGTTCACGTAGCTATCTTATCTTCTCGGCCGTATCCAAGTATTCAAACATCTGAATCTCCTCTGTTGTTCGATAAATGCATTTCCACGTAGGTTTTTAAAATCGTAATAACTCGTAACACCACGGGTGGGATGATGCAGTGGCATCGACGAGTGCCAATGGAGCGCAATCGAGGATGACACGTTCTCTCTCTCTCTCCCCGTTTGCTTACATAACCGAGCCGTCCCGTCGCAATGAGCAACAATGCTTCGTACACGTCTCCCCTCTTTGCTCCTCTCGACGAGCCATTTTTCCAAAGCAAACATTCTGTTGGCGAGCGCGAGATCCAACGGGAATTAGGACCGCGGGAAGAGGATTAAAGAGCTAAACGATAAGTAGATATTTCCCAGCGCGGATGATCGTGGAAGCGTCAACGAGCTTATAGTGCCGTGAGTAGTCCTGGCCCGAGAAAATTTACTGCCAATTACTTTTTGCCTCTCGCATATGCTTGCTACATTCTCCTGGCATCTACCTGGTCGACTAAAACCTGCTGACGGAGAAAGGCGAAGGGTGGTAAAGGGGTTTGAGAAGTCGGAGGAGAGTAAGGTGAGAAGGCGAGGCAACCGAAAGAACGAAGAGGAAAGAAGGAGACGCGGCTAATCGGCCCGTGAACCATGCTCGATGACGAAACTGTTCCAACGCACACGATTACCGTGATTAATAAGTCGAATATGCATGTCGGACTCGAGTTATCCAAGAAATATTGTTACGATACGGAGAGAATCTGATAAGATTGCACAGAGTATTTATATGCTAAATATTAGCGCGAACGTATACAGGCTGTACGAAAGATACAAATGTGTTACAAACTGATGACGCCAACTACCTAAAGTACGCGTAATCGAGGAAAAATTGAGGCGTCGATAATGGACCGGAATGAATTGGAAGCAAGGCGAAGAGATCTATGCTGCGCGTTACGGTCATCGGTCTCGTAAAGTTTGAGTCAGGTCCAGGTCGTAGTCTTCTTTCGCCATATGAATGAAAGAACCGCCGCGAGATCTTAATTGCAAACATTCGAACACCTTCACGGCTCATCGTACGTTCGAGTCGCCTAGAATGTATTCACCGGGTTGGCACATTACCAATGGGAAACGAGGAATCCTCCTCTATTAACATATCACGTTATATCGACGAATCGTAATCGATACCGATCAATTTATCCCCCAGTTACGATTCAAAACAGGAGCGCGTGCGCCAGCCTGCCAGATAGAGAACAGCTGCGTCGATTACATAACAGCTAAGCGTAAAATTCGATTCAATTAATTGGCCGATACGTTAATTAGGCGAGAGTATCAAAGGAACATCGCGTACCAATTAAAAGTAAGAAAGTGGATTGAATTTCATGATCGTCTACGAATCGCGCCCTGTTGTTTGCGCGCCGTTGGTTACTCGCGGCATATTCTATTTATTATATTTATTTAAGCCACGCGTAAATTCTCATCGATCGCTAAACTTTGCGCCATTATTCACCCGCGACGGATTCGTTTCGCGATCCATTATATACGTGTTACATATATATATATACATATATAGGTATATCTATATTTCGCGAGGGCAAACCTCATAATTTAACAAATCTCATCTGTCGATGAGATTCATCGACGTAACGAAATACGCCATCGTTATTAATGAACTGCTCACCCGTGTAATTACCGCTTGTATCATTTATTAAAACTCGGTCGTGCCTCTTTTTCTAGTCCTCTTTTCTCTTCTATGAGAGAACGCAACGGGTAGAAGATTTATAGAAAACAGGAAGTAATTAACGTTTCGCGACCACCGTTTCGAACAGAACGTTTGATTACAGTTCGACAATTTGTGTCAAGGATGGGCAGAGTTTGATCGCGAGTGCACTCGACGCTGAGAACGAATTATGCGAAATAATGAAAGATCTGTGAGTGGAACCATCTTTCTAAACGGTCCCGAAGTGCAACTTTGAATACTTCCTTTCATTACGGCTGAACAATTTGTGTCAAGGCTGCGGAAAGTTTGTACGTTCGATTAATCAAGACGAAACAATTAATCGAAAACTTCGCTACGGATCGGCATATTACGTTCTTCTTACGTGAAGTACACTTTGCGCGTTTTATACGAAATTTGATAAAAATTCGGCGATGCTGCAACTCTGCGATTGCGAAACAAGATCAGGGGGAGAGAGTATTTTGAATCAATCGAATGTTGGCATAAAATAAGTAAACTAGACTGGTAGATACGTACATCTGAAATCGTGATTTAGAATTTAACTTCGAACGCTATGTTTCATGTAGCTTGATAACTTGCCAACAAAGTTGTTTAAATTACATAATTATGTATGAAGTAAATTTACTGCTGAGGCAGAGCGAGGTTGCGTGTTGTTTTTCGGGGGAGGGGAGGGCGAGTGATTAATATGATAGCGTTGCGATTGTTATTATTAATTTATTACCGCCGGGAACGTATTGCTAATTTCCACGCACAAATATTGTTGTATTGTTATCGAGTGGCGAACAAACATCTTCAAAGTTATAGTCTACGTTTCGAGGCTATTAACGTTGCAATGGAAGCAATTTAGCTTGCCCCCGCTCGAACGATGCAGAAATTTAAGTAATCTTAATGAGGTTTGCGCATCGATTGATACGACGACGAATATTACTCACCAAATGCTGTATATGAATACCAAAAATTTCAAATCCTCCTTGGCTATTCGTTGTTTACTCAATAATGCATTTCAAAGAGTCATAGATAAGCTCGGTTTGAACTCGCACTGATAAAGCGGAATCAAGTTAAAACTTGCTTTTTACTTTTTTACCCACATATACGTCGAGGTATACAGAGACAGAGATACGCGTGTGTGTGCATGCGTGTATAGATACAAAGATACACATCTGGTTCTCTCTGCGTCGAGACTTTCGTTTTTCAACTTTTTCGTTTTCAGCAGCAGATGAAAGAAGCAATGTACTTAATCGCGTGAACGCGTCTATGTACAGCCGTGTGTGTACAGTCCGGGGGGAAAGTGAACGCGAACCAATGACGAATAACATTTGAATCGAACTGCCTGTGCAGGAATTCGATTAAGTTCGCGTTAGGGTCCCATTTAACGGGTGGTATTCGTATATAATAAAAACACGTGGCGCACGCATGCACACGTGCACACGGCGTGTCGATCGTGCGATAAATATTAATACGCACTGTCGTGTTTTGTCGCGTTTTTCATTCCCCAAGTTGAAATAGATGATACGAGGAGAATGCGCGGAGTCAAATTGCAAAGATGAACAACGTATCGACGGTAGAAACGCTCAATTCCATCGAGGTCATAAGTCACTATTCAACCGAGTAATATATCGAGCTATATTATTTATACCGAGCTTCCAGAATTTCGCTGACTCGAGCTATTGTTGTCGCGGCAGTATCGTACGTTCCACGATTGTACACGTTACATTACGTTACCGTTGTATGCATCGTAATTCCTTCGATAGCAATTTTCGAGCCGCTAAATATTAATTCGACGTTAGACGTTAAAAGGAGCTACGAAATTAATGAGTGCGCGCGTTAATGTAAATATGTGGCAAACGGATCGGGAAAAAGGAAGCAGAACGTTAAGTGGTAAAAAGTGGAACGCAAAGAGATTTAACGAGATGCTTCGACTAAAGAGCACTGCGATTACGAGTGCGGAGTGCATAAAACTCTTGCACGAAAACTGAGAAAACAGTGGCCGATCGTTTCACGATCTCTATCTCCTTCCGATATTGCTAAACGAAATCCGTTGCAAACAAATCAATCGAATGTAAAAATATTTTATCATCTACCGTATGTACCGCTGTATCGCTCATCTATTTACTTTACTTTGAGTATCCTTCAAAATCAATATCATGGCCCCAATTGAATAAGCCAACTTCATAACCGTTTTAAACGAGGTCAAATATTTCAACAAGTTTTTCTGATCAATTATTTATCCGATAATTATACATTCTTTTGTATACTTTGACAAAGCGAATACTTTATTATATAGGGTTGTATAAAAAAATCCAACTATCTCAAATGAATATTAATTGTAAACAAACGTTGAAGCAATCGTTGAACATATTCTATTTTTCTCGAGATACCTCACGACAAATATTTCTACCATTACTTATGCACGATAACGGGCCATTAGTGTAATAATGATAACGGGTTTCAGTCGTCGCTATCTTCTACAATTACTCTACATTCACAACCGAACAAATATTTTACATTATCGTCGGTATACGTGTGCTTTTTAATATATTATGCATCTTCGAAACTACCAATAATTACGTGAACGTAATTGCGCAGTAGTACTGTGTTGATTAACTGCAGAGAAGAGGAAATCGGTTTTGATTCGAATTCGATTCCCTTTATTTAGAATAGCTTCAAACTTGCACGATATTAATTATCACTCTCTCTCTCTCTCTCTCTCTCTCTCTCTCTCTCTCTCTCTCTCTCTCTCTCTCTCTCTCCCCCCCTCTCTCCTTTCCACTGCATGTGTGAATTTAATAAGGAAACCGATTAATACGAAAAGGGAAGAGAAAACGAACGTTTTATTGAAAGATATTTGCTGGTGTGCAACGAGTGCAAATAATGTTTTACGTCTAGAAAAAGAAATAACAATTTCAGCAATACGCTATACAAGCCAATCCTACGTTGAATTGATTTCATAACTTTTCTACTTGGAAATGCGGTCAACCAGACTTTCTGACGCGACTGTACCCCCTCCCGACTAATTTTGCCGATTAGAATTTTAGCATGACGGTACAGTCAATGGTAAAAACCCGCGTCGTTATTCCGTCACGCGCGTTCTTTTTCTCCCGACAATTGGAGGGGATAGACGTTTACTTTTATTTTGTAATAATTATTATCAGTTCAAACACACACGCACACACGCGCGCGCGCACACACATAAACAAATAAACGGCGCACGTATGTAAATCGAGAGTCGAAAACGACTTTCTCCCGGAATATGAGGTTTTCACAGCGAGCATAAAGCGAACGTGTAAACAACGAACGAACAAATTTATTTCGATTGAACATTTCTCTCCCTAATGGACAACGGCACACTGTTATCGTCTGTAGGATTTTTCTAAACTCACACTCGCGTCGTATCATATCGTTGCATTCAACAACTGTTTTCTCGTTCATAGCCTTATCTTGATTATATACGAGAACTTCTTATCGGCTCTTATTTCGATGAGTACCTGCCGCACGCGATCAAACAAATCCAAACGCGTTAACCAATATTAGAATTTGTTAAAAGGAGAGAAAAAATGATTTATTACGATTTAAATCCATCTGGGAGGATTAAACGTTTCGAGGTAGAGAACGATCCTTGATTTGCTGTTCGCGAAATAACGTCGCAAAGTGCTCCCTATTGTCCGCGTCAAATCGAGACACTTGTTTTTCGAGATCCACCCTCGCGGTGCAATTTACTCTGTAAAGTATAGTGAGCTTTGCGAAGCTACAAAAGTAAATTCCATTAAGGCAGCAACGGGGTACTTTCCTTTAATGTCGTTAGCAGGAAAGAGCGGGAACGAGGAAGGTTCTGACGGGCCACATGAGGGTAAGAGCGAGGAAAGAACCACACCGAATCAACCAGCAAGATTTAGACGAATCTTTTCTAACAAAATACTCTCTCCCTCTCATCCTCTCTTCCTTGTTTAAACACGGAAATAGTTGGCATACATAGGAAAAGGGAACCCGGGCAGGACGAGGGTTGGATAACCGATGAGGAAGGAGCAGAACTGAAAAATAGATCGGAAACCCGATGAACGAGCTGATAGAATGATAATACCTTCGTTACACCGTATTAAATGAAAATGGTGCAGGATAACCTAAATTCATTTTTCACGGATTATGAATATTTGGCTCGGCTGAAAGCACCGAGATCGATACAAACACTCGGTTCGCGCGAGCGCAAATAAATATACCCGGTCGCGTGTACACAAATTTTAATTATAAATCGCCGATTGAATTCTGGCGAACACACAAGACCGTGTATCCGCGCGCGCGCGCGCGCGTATATATCCGCGAATGAATTATAAGCTAATATTCTTTGCCGTCGAAAGATCACTAAATTCATCTGGCGACCGGTTATTGTCGATGCGTATCGCGCGCGGGTAGCTTTACACGATAACTGAAAGTGCGCTTAGCGTCGCGATCATTATTTGAAGTACATTTTCAAAGGCGCGCACCACTATTGTTAGTGAAGCACCTGTCCCGCTCGGTTCGTTGAATTTGACTCGTGCTGTACGCCTATATGTGTGCGTGTTTGCGCGCGCATCGTGTCACGCGCACAAACACGAGCCCGTACTAAAAGATACACTAACAGAGAGGAAGAAAGACGTGTAAACAGTACGAGTACATGTGTACGTACACGTACGCGCGATCACATTTAACGAAATGCGTATATGCACGGCCGATTACAGAGTAAATTAATAAAAGAATAAAAAAACTATATGTATATATATATATATGCATATATATATATATATATATAGGTACGTACGTATGCATGTACGCACATACATGCGGGGAAATAATGAGATAAGAAATTGTACGTGCTCGAGCTTCTCGAATAGTTCTCCTTCGTTCTCGTATGTACATCGAGCCTGTGCCCCTGCGTATACACATGGAAACGTACACCACGAAGCGTATTATAATTACAAATGTAAAACGAGAATTCACGTTTTTCCATAAAATTGTAGAGCGAATTACGAAGAAGGACATTAAGCAGATCTTACGTGCACGATGAATTCGTGTATTGTTCGGATATAAAGTCAAAACGAGGAGAGAAAGAGGAAAAAAAGATGGCTGTAATAGACTATAAAATTTATTAACGATCTGTAACGAGAAAAGAAACAACCGTCGGTGAATCACGAGATAATTATCTTACGAGCACGGGCAGTATTTTTATCGGTGCTATATTTGCGGTCGATCCGTAGCGCGTTCACGAATAGAGATATAGAAGAACAACGAGGAGAGAATATTATATTACATAAATCCCGGGAGAAAATGATTACCGTGAGAAGCGTTTTTGTTGTACCTGCGGGCCTCTGCAAAAGCTACAAAGTTATCGGCGACGTGAATTACGGCCACCGAGAACAAAATTCCCCGTCTAATCTCTTTAAACTTGTCATACGTTTGTGCAATATTGAAATCCTTAAACGTAAATAGTCCAACGTCAGGGCATGACGCAATTTTCTCTTCGACGCAAAAATAGATTTTTCGTTCGAAACAATTTATAATGTAACTCGCGAACAGTTGTGCTTCCGAGCAGAAAATCGTAGAAAGATAACGCGTTTATATTTAATGCACGAATTGAATGACGTCCAATATAAAAACGAGTCCCGTGGAAATTATAGCCAAGGTAAAATAAATGGTTTGTTATTTTTTTACGACTCTTGAATCGCGCGGAGCACAAGCAAAAAAAAAAAGAAAAAAAAAGAAGCAAGAATATATCTGTGTTTGTTTGCCGCAAGGACGCGGCATTATTTTAATCCCGATTCACGTATTATTTAATCCAACGAGCAGAATTAATAAATAGAAACCAACGGTACGTTGTTTATAAAACTTCCTTTTGCTCAGTGAATTATTAAATTTAGTTTCAAATGCGCTTTGCCAACAAAATTTAATTAAATTATTAAACAGTCTTTCCTCCAATTTAAATTTAAATATTTAAATTTAATTACTGAATTTGAATATTTAATTACCCGTAAATAATTTGAATATAATTTATTAACGATGAATCCCAGTTTGATATTTAAAAAGAAAATCGTACTACTAATAATACCGGGATGTTATTTACCCGTTTATACGATTACACTGATTACACTATTATTAAAATTATCGCGAGACACTAATTAGTTTATACGATAAGTATTCAATGTTGCATAATAACACCATTTCACCGTGTCTCACTTATCATACTCCAAATAGCATCCCGTCGTATAAATATATAATTTTATTACGTCATAGACGCTCGAGTATAGGTCGCAGGGGGATGGGAATTTTCGTTGGTGCACTGATTATTATTGCATCTGCCAGCTGCATTTCTTACAGTTTGTATTTCCCATTTCAGCAACAACGACAGGAAGAGAAAGAGGAGAAAGAGGAGAAAAGTAATAGAAATTTCTAAGAATGTTAAACAGCTCGACGGGAGAGCATACTTTATTCGAAAAAGCCAGAGAGAATATTTTAAGTCGTTATACGTTGAACAAAGCCGGCGAAAAACTGCACAAGTTTGTTGTCTCTTTATTATGAGAAAAAAAGACAATAGAAACCGCTTTACGTGTATTATGTACTCACAGTTGAGTTACGATAACAAAAATGACGCTCACCGCTTGAGCCCAGATACAATAATTACCAACCGTGACTCGCGACCCCACATTATCGATTTAATTCTCAAATGTATACTTTCAATTCGTCCGCTAGTAATAAAGACAGAGAGACGGAGGGAGAGAGGGGGGGGGGAGAGAGGGAGAGAGAGAGAGAGAGAAACTGAGCAAGCGAACGAGTGAGTCAAAATGTGATAGAGAGGGAGTCAGAAAATGGGCGGCGGGGAGCGGGGGAAAAAATGACTATTCGAGATACGTTGAAAATAACGAGAAACGAATATTGTCGATAAATCAGTAATTGAATCGTCAGAATTTACAGGTCAATTACTACTGTACTTCAAGCGGCAAATAAATACAACACCAACTCGATCCTTTTTATGTTATAAATAAAGGAGGGAACAAGAAAGGGAAAGAGAAGAAATTGTCGATAATAAAAGTTGTCGTAAAACCGCTCATCCGACTGTACATCCTTTCCACGAAACACTCCTAAATATATTTTTCTCACGACAGCCAAACATACACTCTTAAAATTTCCTTTAAACAGACGACGCTGTATTTATTTGCTGGTGTACCATAATATTTCATCCTAATAATAACGGACGTACTTATCGATTCGACTCTTGGACATGTGCACGAATAGTGGCTGTTATGTTTTCCTTCCGCGACCTTCCTTTTTCAATTTCATTTACTCTAGAATGCTTTCATAAAAGGCGACGTGTCGAAGAAAAAAGGTGGATGCCGAAAAATTCGTAGAAAAATGCAATTTCTCATTAAATCATTGTTAGGACAATGCGAGTCGAGGTGGCTGTGTTAAATCGGGTTAAGGCACATCTATAAATACCTCACTAACTGAGAATGAGAGAACACGGGAAAGAGAGGGAAAGAGAGTAGAAGAGAGAAGCACAGCGCGCTGGTGGAAGCACGAGAAAGAGGGAAAGAAAGAAAACGAGAGATAAAGAGAGTGAAGGAGGAGGGAGCGAGTGAGATATGTAAACGGAGAAATACAGAAAGAAAGAGTAAGCGAGCATATGAACAAGCGAGATAAAGAAAAGAAGAGTGGGGACAGAATGAGGGGGTGAAGGGGGAGGGGGAGGGGGGGGCACGAGGGGGACGCGAGAAACGTGCGAGAGAGATATACGCAGAATCACAAAGTTGACAGAGAGAAATGAAAATGAAACAGAGAAAGACAACGCGATGATAACGGTGGAAAAGGGAGAGGTAATCAGTCCGTCTAATAGTGTGGCACATTGAAGATACACACAATTGCATTCGTTACCAGATGCCTAACTACACGATCGTCTCCCCTCCATTTACTACCCCTTCCCCCACTCGTCACCACGCTGTCACTTCTGCATTACGGACGAGCAAGAACACGTCGGTTGAATTCGACAACGAACGAGGGAAAAAAAAAAAAAAAATCAACGCCGCGCATAATCGGTGCTAACCGGTACAGACAATTGTTTAAAATCCAAAATGTTGAAAGTTAAAATCGCTCACCTCTATCTTTTCCATTTCTTTGCTGCACGGCTGTCACTCACTATTCCCACAGTCATCTAGGATCCTTTGGCACACACACACTGACGGCACATAGCGCGATATATCACGAGCTACACAAACGCGGTGTGCGTGTATCGAAACGATATAGGTTTGACGCGCGCGGACCAGCGACTCACGGTGCGGCGCACGCCGCTGTCCCATCAAGACTACTTTGTATTTACTCTAATTATGTGACGTCACGGATACACTGCTCGCCCCACCAGTCGCCGCCGGAGGCGCCCGAACGGTCACGAGTATACTCGAGCGATGCCGAGGCCGGGCGAGCATTGCGCATGACGCAGCTACCAGTCACCTGTCGTCTCTTCACCTACTCGTAGAACGTTTAGCGCAGTACATCGTGAAACGTTTCCAATTTTCTACACCGCGCTTCTTTCTCGCCGACCTCTTTACCTTACGGTCTTGTGTTCTATACTGTTATCATTTCGCCCGCCTTTTACACCGATCAAACCATCCTCATTCGATTTGTGTCAGATAGCCAGAAAAAATGTGCAGCAACGACAGTGCAGCTAAATCTTATGCTGTAACCTCAATCTGATGTGCGAATCTTGGTGCTACCAGTGTCCTGTTTTGTGTTACCATATTACGAAACTGAAGAAAATCTGGATATCTCTGTATCTACTTTAGATATGATTGGTTCGCTTTCAAGATCGTTTATTTTCTTCTCGTACTTATTCCGATATTTCCTATCAATTTATGGACTATGTGAGTAGTACTGACAGTTGTTCGACTTATCAAACAGCTGATAGTGGTGAAAAATCGTTTAACAAAAATATAAGAATTTTATTACTACTTAACCGATGAAATGTGCCTATGAAGCTTCACAGAAATTATTAGTGAATCGTTACCAAACGTCGATCGTGTTCTACAAATTCGTTTTCGTTACGTTCAACGTAAGTGTGCTCACATCTACCTATTTGTTACGGAAATAAAATAGTATGTACATATATTTTACACTAACGAGATTCCGACATTGTAATCTAAGAAATGGTACTAAACTGATGTTAAAGAATTGAATTTTTTAAAGCAAGATTTTTAAACGCCTACTAAATACAATTGGTGCAGATCGGATCACAAATAAAATTAATCATTGGAGTCAAAAAAGTTTGTTGGTAAGAGAGTGCGCAATAAATTACACCACCGTTGAAAAATCACATTTATTTGTTCCGTTTATTACCTAAAGCTCTTTTCCAGTATCCAGTTTTCATAAAACTAGCGTCTTTTACGTCGTGATATTATTTGCCTTTATCGAACATACAAATTACTTAAACCAACGTGTCCGAGCACAATAGACAAACTACACTTTCCAAACATTATACTTCATACATTAACGTTGTTTTCTTCGTACCATATAACGAATAAACTTTCCATAAGTTTATATTCGCGATATAATCTTTTTTTTTTTATTATTTATTCAACTGATTTTGTATAACTTTCATACGTCATATGACAGAGGTTTAAATGTTGCTCCAGACAAAAATTTTGTTGTAGCGGAAGGCAACGTGCACGAGGAAATAGGAAGAATACGTATATATATATATATATTTACAACAAGTGTAGAAGAAATGTGTTGGTTAGGTATCGACAGACGGATTTTAGGCCTATTTCGCGAGACACTGATTTGCACTGCGCTAACATTAGCAAACTAGATGCAGACTGATATAGATTTAATTATGATTATTTCGTTGTTGCTCGATTTTTAATATTTTTCCAGTGACACATTTTTTATGACTTTCCGTTACAATGATTTAATAACAATAAGATATCAATTGAAAATATAAAATAATTGGGAATTATTGGTGTCCCTTAATTATTTTTTCAAATTGTAAAATTATATATAGTCAAAAAATTAAATATTTATCCTTGTTCGAGATCGTAAGCTAATTAAGAATACGTCAAGGTACGAAATTAAATGAAAAATTCAGCACGATCTGTATCGGGACAGAAATTATTTAAAAAAATTACTCGATAATTGGTTTCTTGTTATTTCTTTAACAGGGCTTGGTAAGAAAAAATTGAAAAAAAAATTTGCTCGATTTGAATCTATGCAACGGAATAACATTTCATGCGGCCATTACGAGAAACGTTTTTGTGCGGATTACGTACGTATACGTCACTAATCATTGGAAATTTGTTAACCCCAGAACGTTCGACATGTCTCGAGACTATATTAAATAAATAGAAAATATAGTCGTACCTTAATGCATAAATATTATACGTTAGGGCCGAACGAAGAATCTACAAGTGGTCCTGTCAAAATTGTCATCGAAATAGGGTAGGCTAGTTAGTACGTTCGTACGCTTCCGAACGATCATGGTTCCTTTGTTTTTACTAATTGATTAATCGGACCGTTTACTTCATATTTCCACGTTATTCACTTTCGTACAGGTAACCATGGACAAGAGTTCACTTTTACGAACGTTCTAGCATTGATTAGCGACAATGCGACGCAAAAACTGACACTTTTATCACACTCGAAATTACGTATAATTGACACGACGCGATCAACGAACCGACTAAAAAAGCGCACTACGCGGTAAATTTGAAATTGATAGAGGCAAACTTTGACAGCAGCGCCACTAGTCGTCGTCTGCGCTATCTAGTGGTAGATGTAGGAACTACGATGACTTTTCACGCATGAAAATACAGTTTTTGAACGTGTGAAAATTTGATAGTCAGTGCGCTTTTCTTTCTGTTCTTTGATCGGAAAACTCGAGGTTTCTCGTAATAACCGTTCCGATTTCGATCATAGTTATACTCGCGAATTTCATTCAAGCGTGTGCACAGTGTATAAGAAAGTGTACGAAATTACGACGGATTGCGGGTCAGGTAAGATTACGATTATTCTTATGGCTGGAGATTGCAAAATTAATCTGACAGACTTACTATTTAAGCAGTACAGGAAATCGAGTAGATTTGCTTTTAAACATTTAACATGAACACTGTCGCGTACGTTGAAGAGACCGATTATCCCGAAATTTAGTACTCAGATTTTGCAGTAAGCTAATTGAACAAATTAGAGATAGTAGGTTATGAATTATGTAATGAATTCCGTTTGAATTTACCATTTTGTTTCGAACGCGGTCAAGTTAACGTACGTAACATATTTTATGTTTTCCACTCAGAGGACAGTAATTCATTATACATTATAATTTTTTTGCTGAATTTAACATTATTATACTTTCGAATATTATTTTCAACGCTTTTCTTGTGCCAATACCGGTTTCGTTGGTCCTCCAAGAGTTAATAAATGAAGTGAGCGTGAAATGAGAAATTTATTCGCTACTCTAAGCGCGTCAGTGACAAAACATCAATGGAATTCAAGGAATTTCAGCGTGCCCCATTGATAACAATTAATTTTCGCCTAGATCTAATTTCGGTACTGCAACCAGAGCATATGTGGAGTGGGGAAAATATCACAGCTGGCCCCCGGAAATGTCGAAAATCCAAATTAAAGGAGGGACTGTGAGGGCCTTCGAGGAACTGCCCGGTCGTCCCAGCATCGACCTTTTCAAACCTGTTCTCCTTTATGCACACGTTTGCCGCTTCGTGTATCGTCGATAAAAGGTATTATCTATGAAACATAGAAAAAACGATACAAATATTGACTATCTGGACTCTAAAAGAGGATCTCTCAATAAGCGAACCGGGCTGATCGGGCTTCCTTTTGCGCGGTATATTCATTTTATACATATACATTCTGTAACTAATATTATTATTAATTGTATGATCGCTATTAATATTATTATCGTTGGCTCGCACGCTAGATCGATCTCTATGCCTGTGCTCCTGGTTTTACAAACCGTTTCAAACATCATACCTATATCACGTACCGATAGAAATCATTCGACGCCGGATAAAAAAATATAGAGTTAGAACGGTTTCTTGAATTGGTAAAACAGACTTGATCCGCTGGATAATCTTTTAATTAAATACCGGTTCGAAACGGGGTCACAATCGCATGCGCGATGCGTTGAAAGCTTCTCGATCAATTTTCGAACAACATTTTTATCGGTATTCAGTATCAATTACGTCGGGCGAATGTTACCTATTATCCAATGATACATAGATGGAACGTGCTTGAGAATTAGGATCGAGCACACCGGCACAGTAATCGGCTTCTACTTGTATTGAGGAAAGCGTGTCGAGGTCGCACGAGGCTTCTGAATTTTTGTTCGAAACGTCATTTTACATACAGAAATTATAATCACAGATTGATACAGCGTGTCAATTTCGAAGCAGACGCGTGTTTCGCGAATAAGTCGTCACGCTGTTTGTTCGTTTTTCGTGATAGGATTCACGGTTGGGATACGCGCGATTCGTAATTCAAAGTCTATCGTAAGTTTTGTCGGCCGCTAAAATCGTACAATTTTAACTTTCTTTGCTCAACAAGAAACCGAATACGCGCATTAAAATTTGTACTAGTTAGATATCATAGTCGATTACATTTAAACTCGATGAACAACAATCAAGGTCACGCATTACTCGATAAAAACACGTATCAGTTTGTCGACGATACGAGTACAGATTACATCAGTTACGATAAGTGATCCGGCATCACAATCAAACGAGAGTTTAATGTCCGTAGACGTACAATTGCGACAAGTACAACACTGAACATGTAAAGTAACAAACGCACCCAATACAACGAGAAGATAGACACCTGGCACTGTAGACGGATAGACTTTGAAACAATCTAAACTAATCTTGGCAATAATTGAAAGGATCCTTCTAGCTGTTTCCTGAGACATTCGCAACATTCTTCTAACAGTTTGATATGAAAAGTCCGTACGCAGAATTATAAACCTTCGTACGCGAATCGAAGCCTCGCACGAACGCGGTGCCATAATGTTAAATTTCTTAAAATAATTTATTTTCTTCTCTTTTTTTTTCATCGTTCGTGCCGCTCGAGAGTTCTTCCTACCTATAAGCTGCCTTCCTAGGACGCATCATCGATCGAAAGTCCAAAATCATGCCTATATCGCGACTAGCACTTTCAATTGTTGTGGCTTTTGGCTGACGGTCTGTTTAGAAAAGCTATAGAAAATGTTCTGAAACGGGAGCTGTTCTGCGAAGTGCGTTTGAAAGTAGTTGTTCCATAAGTAGAAGTAAATTTTAGAATTTCTGGCTGGCAAACAGTGCTATTCCCCCTTTAATAAGCGATCGATGACTTATTTCGTCAGCCCCGAAAAGGAGAGCGTACTCTCGAGCGTGTAAAGCGACATAAATTATGGACCTTTTGTCAAATAATCGAACGTGTACTTAATTATTCCGCGTCCCCAGAATCCGCTATACCGCCATCGTCGTTTGACGCTTCCTGAGCGTTATCCTGTACAGGATCTTCGACCGTTTCTCCCGCGATCGACTGCTCGGTTATTTCTATTCTTTCTTCGGTCTCTTCTTCTGCAACGATTTCTTCTTTGTCGGATCCCTCGTCAGGTTCTTCGGCCACCAGTTCAACATTTTCCGCGTCATTTTCTGCTATCTCTTCCTCGCATCTGAAAGCGTCCACCACCTTCTGCTCGATGGTGAGCTGTCTGATGGTGTTTTCCAAATTCTCTCTCAAATTACGACTCGTTTCGTTCTCCTGGTCCTGGTACGTTGAAGGCATGAACGTCATTCGCACAGTCTGATAAAGCTTCCTGAAGCCCAGCTTCTTGTACAGACTTTGGCTGGCTTCGTTTTCCGGACGTATCACCACGAAAGGCTGGTAACCTTTGTCAGCGACTCGTTTCGTCAGGTACCTACGATTTTGCTATCATGAATGCAAAAGTATCGTCGATGAAAAATATCTA
Organism: Xylocopa sonorina; assembly: GCF_050948175.1. Taxonomy (NCBI): domain Eukaryota; kingdom Metazoa; phylum Arthropoda; class Insecta; order Hymenoptera; family Apidae; genus Xylocopa; species Xylocopa sonorina. The sequence continues at coordinate 10,686,421 of NC_135204.1, forward strand.
CGGGAATCGAGTCAGCATCGAAATATCCGATTGCATTCTATTTCGAACAGAAAAACGGTTTACCTTACTAATTTCGTCCCATAACCCTTCCTTCGGTATTCTGGCTTGGTCTGCATGGAAAACATCGCTCCGTAATAAGATTGAACCATCCAAGCGGCCAAACTGCCCTTGACGAACACTCCAGCCGCCGGAAGTGTTCTAATTAACCGCAGGAAGACCTTGTGGCATTCCATATCATTCGCGGGATACAATTCGTGGATGCCTTCCGCGTGTTCTGCTCTCAGCGGTTGAACTTGAATGTCAGGATCATCTTCGTCTGTCTCCTCGGCGCACTCTAAGTCATCAAAATTCGCGCACATAAAAACATCTCCCACCATCCTATCGATAGTCCCTGTGCCTTCGTAGAGCCGCGTCAACTCCTCTGCGATGTCGTAGTGAACAAAATTGATATAAAGTGGTTTCGACCAGTCGATCAAAATGTCCTCCTCCCTCATTAACTTGAGCAGTTCCAACCGATGGCTGGGACAGAAGACGCCCACGCTTTCAAACAGCAGACCGTGAGGCTGAAAGTCGATGAAGCGATTATGTTAAAAGAAAACGATTGCTCGTCTGTCGGCGCTAGAAATGAGAGAAGTTGCAAAAGACCCTGGCTATTTGGCACATGAATTATTTATCACGGGGTTTAACGTTCGGATTTACTTTGCCAAGTTTCGGATGGCGCGCGGTTCCGTTCGAAATTTAACTTTGCCTTAATCAAGTTGGACGCCTTGATTTCAATGCGTTCTTCAAACGGTAAATGCATTCAGAAATGTGAAAGTTCACCCGTTGCACGATTTACAAACTGGCAGGTTTCTGGAAGGGCACGAGAATTCGGCGATAACAAATTCTGCAAACGAACAGGATCGCGGACACGTTAATTAACTAAAGAGCATCGAAAAAGGTTCAAGTGTAAATTAGAGGGGACAAGCGAGGTCAGGAAATGGACTGGCAGGGGACTGTGAAACAAAAGTTTGGCCGAAAGCCAAGCAAGGATTTGGGCCAACTTTTCTGCACCTCTACCTGATACACGTTCGGAAACCAGATGAATTTGCCGAACGCACGCGAGACTACGTTTTCTTTTCAATCTTGAGGATTCTATTCACGAAACATTCTATTGTTTTCCGAACTTCCTTCTCCCTCAAAAAAACAAAAAATCACTTATAAATTATTGCCAAGCAAAAAGAGCAAATGTATCTATGCAAGTACAAGCGTTATCGATCGCAAGTAAAATATCATTATCCGAAACAAATGAATAGTTATTTTATACTCACAGATAACGTCATGCCTGGAAAATGTAAACAGATCGTATCATCAGGCCAGTTGTTAGCTACGTAGAAATGGAAGTCCCATACTCTGTCTCGTATGTAGGTCAGCACGGTTTGATGAAACTGTGAATCAGAGACAACATTGTGTTAAAACATTTCGGCAATTGCGTATGATTTATATTTTCTTTAAAGTTTTGTTTGCCGATTGAGTAATACTGTGCCAAGCAAACGATCGAGAAGACAAGTAAACCCTTCGAACCGTACATTTATACAAAGATCCGCTGATAAGTCCGCGAAGGGACAGCTGGAAATCTTTTCGTTTCACGGAAGAATTAGGAGAGCACAAGCTCTCGGGGTAGTTAAAGGGGCCGTTTCTTTTTGCTACGCGCATCGACTAAAGACAGAATCTGAAATGAAAGGGTGGATATTTACGAGGAAGCTGCAGGATAAAGAGGAAACCTAGCCGAGGGCGACGCTCCAGACGTCGGCTCCTAAAATAAACTAGTACGTGCTACCTCTGATATCTTCGTATCTAAAAGGTTTTTTTCGTTGGTAAAAAATTTCCATATTTTTAGAAGGAGGTTACCGCGATTTTCCACATTCTGTCATAAATACACCGAATAGAATTTACACGGCGAACGATGCGAGGCGCTAGCACGGTAACAACCTCTCGGTTGAAAGTAAGTAAATAATCGACAGTGGAAGCTATTGCAGAACACCGTAGCCTGTCCTAGATTTTATGTAACAGTTGCACCAGTCAGAACGATCGAGTATCATACGCGATACTCGGCAAACATTCCAGCGATTTCGCATGACCGATTCGATTCGATTCGACAACCTAAGAAACACTTATTCTATCGCGTATTATTTTCTCCAACGTATTTGTCAGACGAAATCGTACGCGAATGTACGGAATTTTAATCGTCCTTGTTCGGTCAAAAGGCACCATCCCAATCCCTCGTGCCTCCTTTTGCGGAGTGAAAAAAAAGTACAAGCGTGCTCGCTTGTTCCCTCGAAATACTCGCGGGCACAAATGTCGTGTAATAAAACGCTCCACGTGCGACACGAGGTGAGGTATAACCGGTGCAAATTTACATATCGCTGGTTCAATCTCAAAAAAATGGTAAGAACGACGATCATGCAAATGAGAAAGTTGCACGAATTGTTCGCGAGTGATTTGCCGTCTTCGAAGGAAAAAATCTTCTCGGAGGAAGCCCGTTCGTGTTCAAACACGTCGCTTCCAGGCAAAATTAATTTCAACAAAATTTGTCAGTGTCAGCCAGGAAGCATTATGTACCAGCATTGCCAGTTTCTTATGACTTACTTTCTCGATTCAAAACGAAACGTAAGTTTAGTGAAAGTTCCTCGTTACTAGGTAACTTGTTGGTTGATTCCTGGATCGATACATCTATTTTTAAGGGAAAAAAAGAAGAGCGCTAGAATACGCGTCGACTATAGTTATCTCGTTGAATCGCGACTTATCGTCAGGAGCAATCCTGGCGATCGAAACTAGGGAACGAATGAGAAAAGAAAGTGCACGTTTTCTGCTTGTCACGGAGACAGAAAAGAAGGGCCGCTATTCAGAACCAGTGGTCCACCAAAGCTACTACTCATTATCAAGCCTCCTCGAAGGCAGCTTACCGTGGCTCCTCGTTAACGATCATCGTGACGGCTGGTAGGCGTGCGAGAGGTATCGATTCAAATGCGGATTCGAAAAACCGATACGGCATCGCGTGTGCATACCCGGACACAACCTTGACCCTGCCTTTTCGCTGGATGGCACAGGTTTATTCAAGGATAAATGACGCGGCTGGTATGCGGCATCGTTTCGTGTTGGCCAAGCGTTATGGCGCACAACACCAGTACCAACAGGCGTCGTTAACTCTTTCGAATCGAGCGCAAACTTGTAATGCGAGGCAAGATGGGAGAAACGAGAAGAGAATAACGGCCGCGAACGCACGCTGAGAGTCTACTCTTTGCCAACCTGAATGGCTCGGTAACCGAAGATCTTGTGGGAACTTTACCCTCGTCGAGGGGACTAATAATGGTTCCGTTCACCGCTAAGCGAACCGAAAAACAGTCGCGCGATGTTCCGCGTATACTTGTTTAATAAACTCGCAGCGATCTAATAAAATCGCTGAACTATCTCGATAATGTTCAACGGTGTGTTGCAAGAACGAATCTTTTAACCGATATCACGCCGAGATTACGAGATCGACGCAGAGTGCGTTGATATACGGAAACGCGGCCCTGGCCTTGACTCCGGTACACCTTGCGCATCGGTACCGGAATCGGCCAGTGACGTGGCCAGTAGCCGGCACCAACGATGGTCGTACCGCCTGTCCGCGACCAGTCGACGATACTCTTTCGAGATCGATAGCTCGGTGGCTGGTAAGTGAAAGGCGAAAGCGAAAGAGATAAATCGATGCTGGCATAATCTCCTTGTAATTAATTTCGCAACATTCCTGCTCGCTTTTGAACAGTCAAAGTTCGCCTGGTCGGGCGATTTGATATGTAAGATAGCTGTATCGATCGATCAAACATTTCCACCACTCTTGCCACTGCGACGAAGAACGCGGGGCTGTTTTTTTACTCTATCGGCTTGAAACGGCTTCATTCAGAAAGAATAACAGATGTATTTGTGTATGACGCGATGTATTTTGAAAGGGTCTTTGAAATGATGAAGTTCAGGAGTTCCCGGTCTCCATCGATTTCTAATGAACGCGCGCCTAACGGGAACTGTACACGTGCGTTGCAAAACAAACAGGGAAAAGACTGAACGATAGAAAGTGTTGTCAGAGAAAATTAATTCTTCGCCATCTCTAAGATATTTTATTATCTCTGAAAGATAACGTTAACGAAAAAGTAACGCCAGAAAAAAACCGTTTAGCTAAGTGATTCACGAATGGAGAGATTGGCGTGGTTTGTTAAAACTTTCTCTCGTAAACATGTTCACCGATCGATTATCACACTTTGCTGCCGCGAATATCATTTGCGTTAACAGGTGTCCGTCACGTACATGCATATCGTGAGTGGCGCATTCTCAGTCGTGTGAAAACGCTAAAACTTTATTGGACGATGCAACGATGCGAAGGCAGTGGTAAAAATAGAGACGGATTTGTACGCGATTTGCGTGGGAGGCAACCGGGAAACGTGTCAACGTGGTGCAATAAACGATCGATAGCGGTGAAAGTAGTGGCGTTGTCTTTCAGCTTGCTGTAAACCTATTAAATCCATACGAATATTACAAGTGTAATGCGTAAGAATCCCATTAAATCCTCTAACAAATCAATATTCGTATCATGGAAGTCAAATAGATCGGAGCAAAGTAATTTAGCAGATATATACCGCTAGTTTTCATAGCACTTGATGGCAACCGACTGCTCCTAACAGCAATTATCGATAATATCGGTTAGAGAAACACTCGATGGTACTCAATAACGAACGTATCGCTGGATAACGATACAGAGGACGCCTGCGAGCATCGCACCGTTTGTACAGATGGTTGAGCGCGGGTAGCGTGCGATAGGTTAAACGCGTGGAACGATTTAGAATCGTGTACGTAGAAGTAAACACGCGCACGTACCTAATCCTTCAAAAATGTATCGACAGAAGAATCGCGGCCTTAGCTTATACGTGCCTGTCCAGCCACCTGTGCAACGTTTAAAAAAAGAAATCGCGCAGCGTGTCCCTATAAAACGCTGCGTGCAAATATCGCGGACAGAAGGCCGTGGCAGAAAACGACCTGTATCAGCTGCGACCTTGACACTAACCTAGCACAACGGACAACCACTTAAACCGGGTTACGGCGGAAATACTACGCTAGGATTGCTTCCTTCGCGCCGGTAATCTTATCCCGTCGATCCGCGCCTCCTTTTCCCCCGGGATCCCTGCGACAACCCCCGCCTACCGCTCACCCAATTTTCCCACAGCCCTAGCGCGACAACTTCTGCCTCCGCTTCTTCGTTTCAAACAGGAAAGTGTTAATCCTTCGAAGATTTTACTCGTCTAAGATCCTTCGATATCGAGGCGATAATTTAAAGGCAGCAAGCGTGAGCAGGTGTCGGTTTTTGTTCGTGTTAAATTCCTTTCGAGTGGCTTTATCGCGACGCAATGAATTCCAAGGCAGACCGTAACCTTACGATATTAATCGTGGCATGCATCCTCTGCACGTAGATTTACGTGTCGCCTTTCTTATAGCACGTAGATCTACGTTCCACCAGGGCTGGCGTCCCGAACGAGGTTCAAGGTCTCCCCGGCGCGTGATTTAGATTCGTCTTTTTGAACAACAGAAGACACCGCGGGGTATCTAATTAAATTTCGTTCGTAAAGATTGGCTCGTAAAACATTATAAATCAACCGCCTTTCGCATTTGCATATTAACATTGCAACGAGGTAGGGTAATTTGCAAAGAACCGCTATGATTACTCGACCGCTAACGCACGGTATATTCAAAACCGGTCGCCATTTCTTTTCGAGAACGTAACCGCTCTCGATATCTCGTTCGACGGAATTGTTATTACCGGTAAACACGCGAAACAGGACAGAAAAACATTCGCTAACTCGGGAAAAACTAATTTACACGCGTAACGGGACAAATTAGATGCGACACACTATTCGTGATTTAGTGGCTGGTTTTTGCGCAAGGAGAATGCTGTTTGATTGCGAGGTGATTAAGCCAATTGGTTGGCTCTGGGCCACCTATGAATCCAGCAGTAAGGTTGAGCGTTCCCGTGTCCAGATTCTCAAGAGGACGTCCAGATTATTTTTTCGCCTAAACGTAGAACGAAGAGATATAAAGGAAAACTGTACGCACCTTAAGAGATTCCGGCAAAAAGTCGGCAAGGAAGTCTTGGAGTCGATATAACTCGTCCTCTCCGTCGACCAGACGAAAGTTCCGGCCTCGGTCCATCACTTCGGGGCGCTCCATGCTGAAACTAATTACCAACAGATCATTGTGCGAGTGGCACGAACTTTCGAACCCTAATCGTTCTTCACCACCCATAAAACACTGACTCTATGACCCTATATGCCCGTTGATAACACGCTTAACGCCCTGTAGTCTTCCGCAAACGATCCAAGCGGAATCCTCTCTAAAGAAAGTGCAATCGATTAACCTGCGTCGAAACATCGTAAAGGCGAAACCTAGCTCGCGTTTCCTAGTGAACTCGTGTTTCCGTGCTTGTTCATGAACGTGCGTCGATAGAATGTTTCATAATAAATATCGCAGAGTGTTGTTGCGACTCGGGCGACATTGTGTATTCAATTTAAATGGAGCTTCGAACACCTTGACGCACGAGATGCACCCTAGGATAGTTCACCTCGTAATCCTGAAGCGTGATGTGCAGTGAACGTGTTAAAATGTTAGTCTGGCCGTTAGAGAATCGGGCTTCGCATACTCAAGTCACTCTGACCTCGACTCATCGTACCAAGTAGAATGTGACCATGCTCGACCTTCGACGCTCCGTGAAAGAGAGAACCGCTCGTTAGAAAGTGATAAATAAATATCAACTCTGTCGAAACATTCTCGCTAATTCTGAACGAGATTCGATTCAAAAGATACAGCCTAACCAGTTGGGAGATAGGAATTGGCGACAGTTGACGCGTTGACAAAAAAAAAAAAGAAAAATCTCTTCGAGTTTGGTATTCGAAGAAACTTGGATGCTCGAGACTTCGATCGAGGACTTTAAGGTTTTGAGACTTCAAAGGTTAAGGATTTAAATACTTTTGTAGTTTAAGGTAATTGGCTTTTTTTGCCGCAGTGATTGGATGTGACTAAAGCGTGTTACCAGTCAAGTGTTGACACTTATCCATCTTATGTATGTATGTTACGATCCCAGCTGTACAAGCATTGTCAACAAAGTCATCGGCCTTGATATAATATCTACATTTCTCGTTGTTAACTGATTGTTTTCAATGCCACTAAAAACAATGTACTCGAGCGTCACGTTGCAACGGATGTTATTACGAATAATAATTCGAGGAGAACTCAATCTTAATTAAAGCTAATTCTTCTTTCTTTTTTCCAATTGGCAAAAACCATCAGACTTCGCATTAAATAACGTTCAATCATGCTATGAAACTATATTGCAACAGAATTTCAGAGTATCGTGCGTTTATTAAAAACAAACTGCCAAAATTTACGACGATGTTATATCGTAATGCTCGTCGTGCAAGATTAATTGATGCAATCGACGAACCGAAAACAGATGTGAACAATATCGATTTACAGTATGTACAAACATTACATACAGCAACGGAGATTTAATGCAATGAACGTTACATTTCTATCTACATTAATATTTTATACAAATTGGATCCCATCAATATTTCTAGTAAAATTGATCTTTCACGATCTCATCAGTTTTAACGAATACAAATTAATATGAAGCATAACTTCTTTTATGTTAAAAATGTTCTTAATATTAATGTAACCGTTAATTTCGCAGTATTACATCAGCGATATCTTCATTGACATAAAATTATTATCGCGCAGCTGTGGATTAATCGAAACGATCAACCATGTAATGAATGATAAAATATTAGGAAGAAAGACCAAACTGAGTAAAGTTAAATTTAAATGAAAGAAACTCCAAAAAAAAGAATGTCTATTGCAATAGGATTATCCTACAGTAACTCGTGAACTTTTCAGCTCATTTCAGTGTTTCGTTTCTTTCCACTCGAACAAAGGAAGATTTTTTTTACCTTATAACTCGGCAAATTTATCGTTACCAATTTATTATCGTAATTGGTGCTCCGCGTAACCGAAACTCTATGGTTTCGATAACAGAATCAACAATGGTTCGCTTCGCTTAATAGCACTGTCATGCTTTCGTTCATGTTACACGCTAGTCGAAAAATCGACGCAAGAGAAACTTGAAGAGCTTAACGAAGATGGACAGCATCCCTGGTTGCGTGCAAAGAATCGTTATTTATCGACGAACAGCCACCGAGTATATGTACTGATTACATACTGCGGAGAATCACGCCGGTGTTACTGTAACGCCACAACAGAAACCGCTATGGGTTACGATAATTTTTAGCCGTGAAAAGCGCGAAGAATATAATCCTTCTAATGCATTATCGCTAAATGATATATCTATTTCTAGACTGTTCGGCCGATTTACGTGCGTCCAGGTACTCGTTATCAACAGACGCTATCAGTTACGTTACATCGATTTACCTGATCGCGGGATCCTCCCTCCAGTACAGCAGGTAACGTTTACTAGAAACGATTCGATTGTTGGAAGAAACGGGAATTACGCGACGCGACGAAAACGGTCGACGATCAGAATGGTTGCGGGCTGTTGTCAAGGGGTAGTTCCAACGGAGGCACCCGCTCTCGCCGCCCCTTGAACCCGCACTGCCGCCCCTGGGTCATCGTTACCCTCCATGCACCGAGTGCCGTTGTGCTAGTCGCAGCGCAGGCGCCCTTTTCCTTCAATCTTGTACCATTAATATCAGGCACCCAGCTCTGCGGTAACTAACCTTTATTCCAATTTAAGAATCATTGATCGAATTGCCGCAGAGATTTATAACTTGTTCGATCGATGAACGAGACGGATATCAAAGGCATGGCGAATTGCCCTTAAATTGAAATGAAAAATGCAACATCCACGTACGCGGACTCTAGTATAAATTTTGATATTATCTTTATTCTTATTAAACATCAATTGAAACGTCGATCCGTTACTTCGTCTGGTTTAGAACAAGTTACACATTGTTTTTCTCAGCCATTTTCTCGCTCTCCCACACATAGAATTCACATCCCCTTCTAACACTACGTCTTCCTCGATATTATTAATGCGCACTGTGTAATCTCTGTCCAACCATACAATTTCGTGCGACCAAACAAATTACATATAGGCTAATTAAAATACCTGTAACTTCTTTATTTGCCTATTTACATGCAATTACATGTCTCTTACCTTGAAAATTGTACAAATTTCTGTAAAAATCTGTACACGATATACCTTTTATATTTCACTTATTTTTACTGTGCTTTTATAAACCCTTCTGGTTATACGCTACTGTATTCAACGTCACGGCGCAGAAAAGCACAGCTTCCACCGCCTCTTCATTTTCGCAGATCGATCCACCTGACTGACAAGAAGCGTAATCGAAAATCTCGAGGTTAAAATTACCTGTACTAGTGACACGCGTGAAAAATACTGAAGAAATCGTAAGAGTTAACTAATTTAGTTATCGTGGTAGAAGTTGCCGATCGAGTGCGTTCCTTTGACCTAAAAACGCGATCAATGAATGATACGCAATACGCACACTTGTTCCGCGGTAATTGGTGTGAAAACTGCAGTCTAACATTCGTTTCTGTCGTGTGAAGCTAAAAGTCAAGACGTGAAATCTCGAATATAACTGTATTCGTACCCTTGCATAATTATTCAGCTTTGGATGAATTAATCAACATTATTCGAATAAAACTGGACCTGGTATTCATTAGAACAGTATCGGAGAAATAACGGACCTTGAAAATCGTATTCGATTCACTTACGAGAAAATTATGATGTAAGAAAGACTCATTAAAGTGAAATCGAAACATGTTCTTTTCACTCCAAAAATTATGCAACATTTTCTTTATCGATGCGCGAAGGGAAAGGAAAAAAAATTGGATGATGTTTTAAGTACAAGTACATATAAGTGTGCAATCGTTGATTGATATGTGGACGAGTTGGTTTCGCGCAGGTAATCCATTTTTCACAATAACAATGTTTTGCTCTTTAGTTCTGATCGTGCTATTTAGATCGGATTTTTTCTCCCTATATGTAGCAACATTAGGTAATGTATATAATGATAAATAAATCAGATACTTAAATATTCCCTCGCACTTTAACCACCCCTACTTTTCAAAAACGCGCATGCGATCTCAGTCCACAAAGTGCTTCGTCAATTACCCACAGATGCATAACCTATAAATTATTATACAATTGCTTCCTTCGAAAGAAAACTAGATGAGAAAGAACGAATAATATTTGTATTTTAAATTGTACACGTGTTAAATTGAAATATTTGTAAATTGTATATTACGTATTAATAATACACTATGCAAGTAGACACTCTACACACTTTATTGTCTATACAAACAATACGTATCTCAAAAGTAAGGAATCAATTATTCTGATTAAAATGTTTTCATAATAAGATGTTTTGATATTTTCACGCGATAAAAACTGATTAGATATAACAGTGTCTTATTTGTACAATTACTTGGTTACGAAAAATATTGTACACGAGATAAATTGCACTTAAATGAATTATCAAAGTTAACGATTGATGTACAACTTATCTGCGCAAGACGAATTCATTCATGTAATAACTACGACACGTTAAGTCAGCAAAACTGGTAGTTACATTACAACAATTATTGTAAATTATTATCGTAACGTCCAAAATTAATTGATTTTTCGAAAGGCGATTCTTACAAAAATTGGGTACACATAAAACGCAATGCATGTGTCTTATGCGTTTTTGTAGATTATATTCACAAAGTGAGTATGTCCAGAAGGAAACTCGGCAGTGACACACAATTTAACAACGTGGATTACACACAGCTTACAGAAACTGACAATGGTTTTGTTGATTCACAGGTTAGATACTATTATTTTTTATATACATTTTAATTATTCTCATTCTTTTTATATGAGTACAAACGCATTCAAGCGTCAAGATATGTATTATAAAATTGAATTAAAAATAGGAAACTAAACATAAGTAATTAAGTAAATTTTCTTTTTATCAGTTTGTGAACCCACCTGTAAAAATACCATGGAAAGCTATTACATTAGCAGCTCTTCTTTTCGTTGGAGGTACTGTTATGCTTATAATGGGAAGTCTAATTGTGAGTGGACGTATTGATTCAAAGGTAAAATTTATTGCGTGAAAATATATTTAAGATATCTTCAACTTAAAAATAAGTAAAAATGTTTGGTTAAATTGTTTCCAGTAATAATTTATTAGCAGCATATACGTAATAATCACTTCATCTTTTACAGTACTCAGACCGAATGTGGCCAGTTATTATTTTAGGAATACTTATGTTTATACCAGGTGCTTATCATATGAGAGTGGCTATTTTAGCATATCAAAAGGTGCCAGGCTACTCGTTTGACGATATACCAGAGTTAGACTGATTCAGTGCAACTTTTTACAAAATGGTAGCTAGAATTTTCAAACTCTTTTACTAACACGTTACTTATTTATTTTTCGTTGACTGTTCCCTTTCAAACAAACTCCTTGTCACTTGAGTATTTTGCAAGATATTCCCTTTGCTCAAATATTGACATTTAATAATGTAAAACACACAAGAATTGTTTAAAAATATTCTAAGCTTTTATTCATTGTATCATGATACATAATGTATTGGTACAATTATCATATATATTTAAAGATACACATCTCAAAAATATATATATACATATATATTAATTAATTAATTTAAAAATATTCAATTCAAAATTGTTGAACTCCACATTAGAATTTGTAACAAATTCTACATAAAAAAATAATTAAGGTCTTCAAATGGAACAAATTACAAAAATTATTAAATTAAAGTGAAAGTTTTTGTATAAGAGATTAAAATCAAAATAATGTTAATTCAAAGCTGTACACTTAAATACAGTAATAGAAAGTCGTATTCTGATTAATCACAATTAAATAAAGGAACATAATCAATGGTTATAAAAAGATATATAAAATTAAATTATATGGAATATTTACTCTTTATGTACCTTACAACACTTAAACCATTCAACCTGTAGCATCTCGGATTTCCCTTACCTTTCGATAGCACAATAGGCTTGAAATGATTTTTCAGCAGATTTCTCATCAATCGCATACTAGCTTCAATCTTTTTATCAGCTTGCATATCAGTTCTTTCACTATTCATAAGTAATCTGTTTGAAGGAATATTCTAAAAAAAAGTTTCTGAAATTAATTAATCTGTTTAAAAAGTTTTCACACAGATATACTAAATTTTATAATTATGGCTGACCTCAAAAACAAGATATGCAGCACACCGTCTCGAACTAACATGATCGATTGCATGTCCAATATTTAATAAAAATTGTTGTAGCAAATCCATCATTGCGAGATGCATTTCTTCCATTGTCCAATCGGAATTTATAATAAGATACGTTATTGGATGAAACTAATCTCAAAATATAGAAAATAACATATATTTCTTACAGGTAAAGTTCTTTTTCCTTTCTTTAAGATGAAAATACATAAATATCTACCTGCAGTGTAGAATACATGCCTAAAGCAGCTGAAATTTTATATAACTGTTTAGCCAAATGCATATCAAAATGAAATAATGTACAGATTAATGCACGACATACAACATCTTTCAATATAAAATTGTACTTCATAATTAGTTTTGTGGTCTTTATAATCAACTCCTGATCTTTTTTTAGTAAAAATTTTGGTAACATTACATTTGCAACGTCCGTAAGATCTAAAAATAATATTACGAATTTGTTAATACCAAATATAATAAGGTCATACAAAGTGCATCTTTTTTACCTATTGGATGAAAGTTGCTAGATTGATCTGTAAGTAGAAACTCAAAAAGGAAGAATGCATACTCTGGAAACATTTCAGATGTAGTATACAATAAAATAGTTATTATTTGTTTTCTAATAGCACTATCTTTTTCAATACTTTGTACCTTCCATTTATTGGGATTGGTAGAAATGATATTAGTTCCTGAAACAAATGCAAGAAATAAGTGTAATTAATTGCTATTATCAAAAAATATACCATATTAAGTCTAATTGTCAACCCACGTTTAAGTAAAGTAAATGCTTTCATAGCTTCTTCATTGGCTAGGTATATCTCAGCAAAAAGTAAAATAGTTGTAGCATCTAATTCGTATGAATAAATCTGTGGTTCTAATATAATATACACATTTTTAAGTAGTATATACGCTAACATCCATAGATCTTTCTCAGCTAAATCAACCAAAATATCTTTAGCAACATCAGATATTATTTGATAAAATACAGCTGTCGCCCCGTTTTGAACTGTAATGCCCCAAAAAAAAACAATAGAGTTGGTATTTTTTTTTTAAATAAATACTAACATTTAATTATACAATATCTTCATTTATTTAAACAAATAAAATACAAAAGGATAATATTAAGATGAAATATATTTTACTAAAACAGAAAAATCTCTTACTACAGAAAAGAAGACTAATTACATAAAATACAAAAATAAACTTAACATTTGCCATTTAAAGTAAGTTATTACATTTGTATACAAGACAAACTATTAGAATTTAATAACACTGCACACAGCTTATAAAAACTTATCTAATTATTTTAACGAAAATGTTTTACAATTAAATGAATTATTTTACTCTGAAAATATGTTGTAAATTTAAATATACAAAGGAAGTCCAAAAAGTAAAAGTAGAACATTTAAAAAAGAATATATTAGTCAAATATTTCTAAATGCAAGTCAAATATTTCTAAATGCAAGTAACAGTCATTTTTAATAATTGTATTATACGTTACCTGAGCTTAAAATGAGTTTACTCAAACGATATGGAGAGTACTTTATTTCCTTGCTTAAAATTTGGTAGCATGCACGATTGAACAGCGACTTTTGATCTTCTTTAACTGAATTAAGAATTTTCATAACTTGATTATAGTTATCATGTTTAAGTCCTTCCTGAAGATTATAGAGATCCTTATAAAAGTCTGAAAATTGTGCTCTACCGTGCACAGAATATGGATTTGGTAAATCATCTAAAATTTATATTATAATGTAGGTGATACTGTATATAACTGAACGTAATATTTGTATAAAAAAAGGAATATACATGTTATTTCTTTCACCTATTGGATGCAATGTAAAATCATTATCGCTACTTTTATGTTCTTCCCCAGCTTGGTCCGTTGTACTAGATGTTCTTGTGTATTCACTTGATACAGTTTCTGTTTTAATTGAAGGATCTTTTTGAGAGGACATTATTCCTTCCACATTATTTCTATTACACTTTATCAAATGTTTGAACGATAATAGTAGTTTGTCATTTATTTTAGAATAAATGTCATTGCGGAGTTTATTAATGATATTTATATATATATCGTCAATATTTTGTTGTGTATTTATACATTCCTTCAAAACTATTTCTATAATTTCAGGCTCCAAATTTTCTATTCTGAGTAATAAACTTTTTGATGTACTCCAATATTCTCCTTGTGGAATATATTTCTCTAATGTTTTTAACATCCAATTCACAAATTCAAAATCATTATCACCTATAATGAGTCCCAATTTTTCAATAATTGATTTAATAGAATGTCCAAAATCTTGAATGCATTCAATAGTATGAAATGCTGATTCGGCGGTTATAATTGTTAATTCATATAATTTCTTAAATATTTTTAAAACACAATTAACATCGATATTACAGTAACGACGTCGGAAATGGTATAGAAGGGAAGAATAAAAACTTTTTATAAATACTGTGAATCCATGAGCAGCTAATTCGTCTAACATTTTAAATAAATGTGATTCATTTCTACTATACCAGTTACTCATGAGTGGTACAAACTGCAAAACAAAAAATATATTATATATATTATACAAGAAAATGTTAATAGCAAGTATGTTGAAGCTTCTAATTATTATGTACATACATTATGTTCAAAATTACATAGATATTTATTACAATAACCATTGTTTATAAACTCGTAACAATGACCTCGAAAGTAAAACAAGATTTGTCCAACATTCATAGATGGGATTAGTATTCTGCTTCTTATTTTCACAGTTCTTGTACTACTAGGCACAGAAGGCCTTTCCATTGAAATGCTGTTTTGGTGATGTTGTATTCGCCTAGATGATACACAAATTTTTGATGGAACAACAGTTTCATTATCATTAACATTCTCCTCATACATTTTATTAAAATCAGCCTTAAGACTTTTATAATAATTTTCAACCATATCATTGGACACATCAAATGGTTCTTCAGTGTCACATCTGAAAAAATTAAGTGTTTTCAGATATCATAAAAATAACTAATATAAAGCAATTCTAATAAATTAATTTAAAGATCCTTTTTTAAAAAACTATTAATACTTACTCTTCAATCATTGTTGAATCTGCAAATAAAGATATACAGTCACTGTCAGACATATCGTGTATTGATCTTTCATCATCAAAATTCACTAAATCTGAAAAAGAACACTTGTCTTCTGTAGGCTGCTTGTGGTTAACTGTTACTACAGGTTCTATCTTCTGCACGATATCGTAGTTTAGTTTACTGATATCTCTAGAACTTTCAGCTTGTGCCTGTTTTAAAGAAGTTAAAAATTTTGTATCATTTTCTAATTGTGTAGGTACAATTTGTGTCGCTGCACCTTCATCAAAAACATCATTATCTCCATTATTTCCCAAATGTATTTCACTAACTATTTTTAACATTTGTTCAGAATTTTTAACTTTACAGAGATCTTCACTTCTTGTATGTAATTCTTCTTTATTCTTATATTTTTTATCGTTATTATTCAGTAACTGATTAGTTTGAAAGTCTAAATATTTTTCCTCTAAGTTTACTTGCCTGTTTCCAACATCATCATTGTTAGGTACTGTAAAAATTTGTTCATTTTTTTCAATAATAAATTGTATTCCTCATTAAACAAAGAAATTACTTACCAAGTACTTCTTTTACATTTGCAGTTAAGTGATATTCATTCCTTTGATTTTCCATGAATTTATCTTTTTGTAAATTTCTGAATTCGTCTACCATGTATCCACTTACAATATTTGAATTTTCATCATGTTGTGCAATCTTAACCAAACAAACTCTTAATCTTTTACCATCCTTTAATGCTTTAGCTTTCATTAATTGTACATTTTTTTTATTAGTTAGACATTTGCTTTTATTATTTGCAACTACATATTTCAGTGAAATAAGCTTTATCAATGGTAGATCATCCCATATATCCTTTAGCACTACTGAACAATCTTTTAGAACAAAAACGGGTTTCTTTTTTAAATTTGTGACATTTTCATATTTATCTTCGTTATTTTTCTCTTCTGCCACATTTATATTACTTTTAAAGATGATTTCATTAACTTTTCTAATTGATAGTATAGAGCACGGCCATGGATCATTTTTCTCTTGATGATGTACTTTCATTTTTATGTTACGTATATATCCTTCACAATATTATAAATGAAAAAAAACCGATTCAAGCTTTAAAAATATAGATAAAAATTTATGATGGTCCGTTTTCTTGATAAAAAATTGTACGGATTCCTGTAAGACGTAAAAATACACTTGTAGGGTATGACACGTGTGCTTGACGATGACTACTCGTTGTTACTTTAGTTTCTTAAGAATCGGATAAATAAAATGCGTTTATTTTTAATGCATTCTAATATATACTACATATCCTGTCGGATGGCAATCCGATAGAAACAGAGAAATACGCACGTATATTAAACTTCAGTTATTCTTCTAGATCACCGCAAGAATATTTAAGCGCGACAACACAAAGAAAATCTTGACACGCTTCTTAAAAAATGTAAAAAAACTTAAAATTTAAGATTTCAAACATAAATCTAGGATTTTCACTTTTATAGTACTTAGTTTCACTTACTTTAGTTACACTCAATTTGTTCGCGACAATCTTCTTTTATAAATACTCTTTCACATCCTCTTCGTACTATATCCTAATTATTGTTTATTTATTCAATGGCGTTGAGTGCCGGAATGAATGCCACGATTGAAATTATCGCGCAACGAAACACTTCAAGCTTGTTGACGTTACGAAGTCAGAAATTATAATGACCAAAACTTACTGCTTGATGCTTCTATAAGCCTAGAGAGGTGCAAAAGAGGTTCTCCATCTCTCTCTCAAGACCAGCAATATTGAAAGCATATTGTTTATAAAAATAATAGCTAAGAAAGATATTGGACAAATCAAATGCAGTAATAACTAGTTACGCAATGTATCAGATTATAGTGTAAGTAATTGATGTGAACTACAGAAAGCTATTTCGTTTCATTCATGGATTGAGAACATTCGGCTCGAGTAAAATCAACATTAAAGGACGTTCGTTACAAAAACCGTAAATAAAATCATACAAAATAATGATTTCATTCCGAGGAATACAGTGCTGGACAAAAGTATTGGCACAGCATGATTGTTATGATAAAAATGCTTATAACTATGAAACAAATTGTTAAAAAGGAAAAATTTGTTTACACGTTTATTTATTTATTATTCTAGATTATTATTTAACAGAAACAGTAATATAAATAAAGTGATATGCGAAATAATAACAAAAACATATTTATTGAGCGTTTTAAGCATGGACAAAAGTATTGGCACAAATGATTGAAAGTACTTAGAAATTAAAAATTAATATTTGGTTGGCCCTCCATTCCTCATGATAACTTCCTTCAATCGTTTTGGCATTGAAGTTACCAATTTTTTTGTAAAATCCGGCTCTATATTGTTCCATTCTTGTAAAATAATAGCTTTTAATTGGTTTTTGTTTGTTATATTATATTTTCTAATTTTTTTTTCTAATTCATTCCAAACATGTTCGATGGGATTCATGTCTGGACTCTGGGGTGGGGTATTTAATGTATGTGCGGTATTGTAAACGATCCATTGTCGTACAATATAGGCAGTATGTTTTGGATCATGGTCTTGTTGAAAATAAAAATCACGCGGGAGATTTAATTTATTAGCACTTTTAAATAAATTTTCCTTTAATATATTTAAATATACATATTTGTCCATAATCTCATCTATGAATACTAATTCGCCAACCCCAGACGCTGCAATGGAACCCCATACCATGACTCCACCTCCTCCATGTTTCACAGTGGCTTGTAAATGTTGTGGATCCATTTCCGTATTTGGCTTTCTCCAAACTAATACTCTGCCATCTGATTTAAATATATTAAATTTAGTTTCATCTGAAAATAATACGTTATTCCAGAATGTGGGATCCTTTTTTATAAATTCTTTTGCAAATTCTTTTCTCATCTTCCGATTCTTCTTGGATATGTATGGTTTCCTTCTTGCGACACACGCAGAATATCCCGCATCTTTTAACACTCTCCGTATAGTTTTCGAACTTACTTCTTTTTTATTTTCTTCATTTAACTTTGCTCTAAGTTGTGATGAGTTTAATTTACAATTTATTTTCACTTCCTTTACAATTTTCCGTTTTTCTCTAACTGTTAACTTTGAGGGACGTCCACTTCGATTCCTACTTTTGAAATCTGATTGATTCTCAAATCGTTTTACGACACTTCTAATAGTGAATCGACTTCTATTAACACTTTTTGCTATTTCACTATAAGATTTTCGCATTTTGTGCAAATTTAATATTATTTTTCTCTCTTCACTTGTAGTTTCTTTCCCTCTTCTTGACATTGTTGCTTGTTATATTTCCTATGTTGCTAATCGACTGAACTTAAGGATGACTGTTAGAAAAAATGACTATCAGGGAATCCCCTACCTATACCATCAAGTGACAATCGGATTTTTTTCGGAGAGATACAACTACACTAAATTTTGTATAATGTGCCAATACTTTTGTCCATGCTTAAAACGCTCAATAAATATGTTTTTGTTATTATTTCGCATATCACTTTATTTATATTACTGTTTCTGTTAAATAATAATCTAGAATAATAAATAAATAAACGTGTAAACAAATTTTTCCTTTTTAACAATTTGTTTCATAGTTATAAGCATTTTTATCATAACAATCATGCTGTGCCAATACTTTTGTCCAGCACTGTATGTATAACAGGACCTTCGAAACAGACGCACAACAAAAATGTATTCTAAAATAACGTTTTAACGGCAATCACATAAACGAAACACAAGTTAAAAGTGAAGTCCCAATAGGAAAAACAAATGCCGACGTGTCTAGCACGTGTGCTCAGCCTCAAGGACCGATTGCTTGCAAAATTATTTGTAGAAGCAGGCATACCTTTTTAAAAGAAGCGTTAAGAGTTGGGAACTCAATGAATTGCATCGTTTCTATAACGTGCCTGAAAGGAAACAGTCGAGTGGAAGGACCATAAAATATTTGTCCAAACACGTGCGAACCTCACGCCCGTACAAACCTGCGATCAATCATAATTGTACAACCAGCATTATTTAACGTGAAAGTTCATAACTAATAAGTGTTTGAAAGCTGTTAGATACGTACACAGTCGTTTTAATAAGATTAGGGCAGAGAAAGAAATAGAATTGAATAAATACTATTTATTTAAGTACTTCGACAATTTTTTATTTAAGAAATGACGCTCGAGTAATAGTTCCCATGCGTATTATAATATCAAAAATAACATACGGACAATGTAGCAGTCTTCCCATTAAAAAATGGCATTAATTTCTATGCTTACAAATTTATAGAACGGTTCACCATACCGATCAGTCTGCCTTACAATTGATAAACAGTGTTGTCCAAATTATAAAAGGCCATTTGTTCGTCAACCCAATCTCGCGCCGAAGCAACATTAGCATAAACTCCTGGTGTACCGTCTTCGCCGCAACCGATACCCCATGCTACGATACCCGCTTGCAAGTACCTGCTTGGGTCTTTCTTGCTTGGGCACACAAGAGGACTTCCTCCATCACCCTATGAAAGGAAAGATTAAATAATTTATTCTGTTTTTGTTGCATCAGAAATACTTTGCTCAAATTTTACTTACATTACAGGTATCTTTGCCAGCCTCTCCACCAGCGCAAACGAAGCTTTCATGAAGAACAAAGTATTTTCCTAATCTTGTTTTCCGGAGATCATCCTGACATTTATTGCGTGGCACCATCGGCAATTCTACTTTCTTTAAAATTACTTGATAGTGGGCCTCCTGACCTGAATGATTACGATCAATAGTTTAGAAAAGGAATGATTGCGATTAATAGTTAGAAAAGTAATTTACCGAATACGTCTTTTCCCCAGCCACTAGCGAAGCATTTGGAACCATCGAATACGTCATTTCTTTCCGGCAAGCATGCCACATCCACGTTATCTTTAATTTCCACTGGCTCGGACAAAATCAGTAGAGCGAAATCATTGTAATAGGCTCCGGAATAATATTTGTCATGAACAATTACATTCATTACGTTACGATCTTGATGCGGATAAATCTCGTTCTTCGTCTGCGTGTCCCATTCTCCAGCACGAATTCTTAACTCGGACGGTCTTTTTCTGTAAATGAACTTCCGTTAAGAATGAAAAACTCTGACAGAAAATTCATGGAATCGCACAATTATTTACCCTTGCACGCAATGAGCGGCTGTTAAAACTGCCTGCTTGTGGATCAACGAACCCCCGCATTGATAGATGTTCAATTTGTTATCGCCGATTGATTCTTCCTTCAATATCGCCACCATCCAAGGAAATTCGCCGAATTGTGCTTCATTATTGTTATCGCCGGTAATTCTGAAACCAACCCCTTCAGGGTGCCTTTGCCCGCAACCTTTCCTCACAACTGGATCTGGTGTGATTCGACTTTCATTCACCGTCCTGTTCGGTGCTTCGCAGCAAACTTCCAAGTAATTCTCGCACTCGCCAAAGGCTCTGTTCATAATTAACGACGTTGAAAAGAAAATCAAAACTATGGATATGCTAGTATCATCGACGTTCTGTTAATATTATAATGATATGAGGAGAATATGAAATGAAACATGTATGGTGAAAAGATCCATACATTAGGAAAATTAGCACTAAATATCGGGTAGTGAGGTCCAAAGATGGTCTCATGCGGCGTGCGTACATGATTGTTTAACAAATTAACGTAATCATGAATCGTGACAAAAAAACCAGTCGAAATCCATGTTTGTTAGATGACAAATTCGCTGTACATGCTAAATGAATTTTGTGTCTATGCTTGTTCACCGAAAGAACGAACAACACAATTACTGTACTGTACATCAAAGCAATATTAATCTTTGCCGTTCTGAGACCAATCTTTAGGACTCACCTTACTAAAGGTTGTATATTTGTATCATCATCGAAAGCGGACCTAATATCAATCAGTCCTGTTCCGTCAGACAGAATTTTCCCATTCATGCACAGATAGTACGGGACACATTCACAATTGGTTGGCTTTGGATTTTGGTTGTTCTGCGTGCCCAAGATCACCGGGGTAATCGTCTGCGTGGGTTGTGGCGTTACACTTTGAGGGGCTGCCACGGTCAGAGAAAAGCTGGCCATTCCCAGCGTCAACAATATTTTCCACATCGCGTCGTTGGGGATCCTGAAACAGTGTTACTTTTCGCTTAGACGGGTGGTCTTTTTCAGTTTCAAGAGGCTATTGCGCAAAGAAAATCTTTTGAAAGGCAATAGATCCTCTTTCGTTTCAGTACGTAATTGAATATTATGAGATATTTAAGTGTGTGTCGTTCATAGTGAATTTACTCTGGTCACTAAGAGAGATTATCGTGGTTTTTTTCTGTTGAATATAAATACAGATGACTTCACGCTCTTGTGGATGAAATCGGTGATGCGAGAAACCTGTGAATCCCCCTAATGAGACGAGGAGACGAGAACATGAGACATGTTTCTTACGACCAAACATATGCATATATACATATGATTCTCGATTTGCCTTTCAGTTTTATGTTAATTTCGTACTGATTTCAAGGCCAAGGCCAAATTGTACCTGTATATGTATAATAGATTTGTAATAAGCATCAAAGTAAACAACCTTAATTGAATACTGACGAGGAAGATAATGACCATGCGGGGAAATCTAATTGCCATCAATTCCCGTAAAGTTAATAATGAACCACAAATTATATTTCCACGAAAGTGTTTTGTGCTATTGAAACGCGTAGTTTTGATGAATAGTCGAACAAGTAACATCTTACATAAATTAAATCGATAAAAGAAGTATAACGAAATCGTAACATCGGACAGGCATCGAATTTTTGACTTGATTCAACGAACAGTTCAACCGAAATCGGAGAAGACAAAGACTCGAAACTTCAAACGATCCGCTCTAAGTAAAGGTATATACGACCTTACAGACGTACGTACACCGACACATATCTTACTAACCATTCAGTCCTTACAAGAAGACGCAAAAGATCGAGATTATTTAACGCTTCGATTCAATACTTTGCTATATTGTATATGATTTCTATCGATTATAAATCGTAAACAAACTTTGAACTTTAACATACATGCATAGTTGTATATAGTGTAATAAAATCGTTAACTCTCTCGAGATAACGTTGAAGATCAAAAGGTTAATTTCGATCATCTCTGATAACAGAATTTTCCTGTTTATAATTTCCTATATTTCCCGCAATCTATCATTTACGCGTTCTCTTTATTTTTAAAAGAAACAAGTTGTAAAAGCATGTGGATCATTCGAGAGTTGGACGAGTGGTCATCAAATTACGTAAACATTATTGGTTTAAATGTCTCGAGTATATATTAGGTCGAGGGTATTTGATATTGACCTTTTCTGAAGGCTACACACACGTACATCTCCATGTATATAGCTTTATGAACATGAAATCAGAGTATAAATTTAACCGTTTAACATACCATCGTAGACTAAAAATATTTTTTAACTCTTCTACACATATGCAGTTGTAATTAATCTTTGGAATGTATCGCTTATAGTTTAAGAGCCGATATTACTATTGTCTTAATTGCTTTAAACATTGGCAGTTAGTAGTTGAAAAATATTGGCGTACTTACTACAAATCAATCCTAGGTATATATATCAAGCGTCAAGTTTTCTCCTTAAAGAACAACGGACGATTACGCGTACTTGAGGCTTATCCGGTGACTTCTTCGATTACACACGCAGCAGCCGAGCTTCGAGTATTTATGAGAATTATCCCCCCCCTTCAGTAACGGTTTAATCCTCCAGCACACTGGCAAGCATGTGTAGGTAATATGCACATATATTGCTTTATAACCTGTGTACAGCGAGTCTCTCTACTGCCTTGGAACAGGTGGTATTCCCCATGCGTGAGCCTGAAACAGGTACATACATATTTAGACGCATGCATATACAAGATTTCGTGGAACCTTTTCCAGAGCATTCAGAAGTCCCTTTTTATTAACATTATCGTTACAGGAAAGTTTCAAGATATTAATGTGAGGAAATATCACACTTCCTCATGCACAAGTATCTTTATATAGTAACAAGAGCGTAACTCTTTCGAAATATGTAGAAAAAGTTGAATCTTTAATACATAACAAAAGAAAGAATTGTATTCGTTTGTGCAACAAAATGTACTGTCTCATTCCCGTTGAATGTAGGAAAAATTTCTACGAATTCCACTATTTTATTAGTAAAAATAATACCATAAGAGATCATCACCATAAGAGGTCATGACCATAAGAGGTCATCAACATTATACTTATTTATAGAATAGTGACATGAGGGACGTCGGGGTTCTACACTAATATGCACTCTGGTCTGAACATGTCTCATATTTTGATATGTTCTTACTAGTCGTTATTTTAATAGTGTTTACCATTTTCTAGAATGTACTGTATTTTAAAACAGAAAACAGATGTCTTTTCTTTGTTACTTTGAACACTTTCGTTCGACAATACAACACATTAATTTCGATGTTCTGCACCAGATGTCGCGAAAGCATGATAATATCGCGTCTACAATAATTTAAGAGTTTAAAGAATAAATACGGTTTTGCACATTGAAAATAGGTCGTTATGATGTGTGTCCGTAAATAGCTATTAAATGATACGTAGATCTTGCGATAATTCGTATCGTAAGATCTATATTGCACAACGCAACACGCGAATTTAAAAACATAAAGATAATTGCCTAAACACCGGTTAGTAGAATACCATGACAGTCAACGTTTATTCCTTGATGACTCAAATTGGAATCACTAGGTATTTCTTTTTCCAGATATCATTGTTTCGCGTATTATTTAATGAGAAGGTTATTATTTCATTTATCCGAATATAAAATAGAGACTGTACTTCTTTAATGAAAAGGAAAAATTAACTTCCCGATAACTTAACTGACACAATGCGGTGTATGTCGTATAGGTAAAACTTATAACTAAAAGTTTTGCACACAAACATTGCCGTGACCAGGATTCGAACCTGGGTTACTACGGCCACAACGTAGGGTCCTAACCACTAGACGATCACGGCTATTGGAAGAATTGTTGAAGGAGTTGATATTTTTGTCTATTAACCGTATAGTAACGAATATATTTTTTATATCATTTACATGCTCTTCTCAAATAATATTTTTTCAACGATCTTATACAATCTTACATGGATAGGATTAATTATGCGAAAATGTACATTATGAATTAATGGATATGTCTTAAGTACATTTAATCTTTTTTGTCAAGCCCCGTAAGTTGCCAATTGTTGGCCGATCCACTGTGTATACTGCGCAACACTCGTGTAAACGGCGGGAACATTAGAAGAACCGCAACCAATACCCCAAGATACTATGCCGGCCTAAGAAAAAGGATACCTTCAGCGTCATCTTTTTTTGTTTTTTTTTTCCAATCCAGTTACCTGAAAGTATTGTCCCGTAGCTGTAGGACAGATCAAAGGTCCGCCGCCGTCTCCGCGGCACGTGTCTTTGTTTATCTCGCCGCCTGCACAAATGAACGAGCCGTGCAATTGAAAATACGGTCCCAATCTTGTGGTTCGTAAACGATTCTGGCAATCGGTTCTGTCCACGATAGGAAGCTCGACTTTCCGTAGTTCGGACTGATATGTTCCACCTGACATTCGATACATTACAATGATACATAATCAGGAACATGATAATTGAATGAAAATCATGACATTACCAAACGAGTTTTTCCCCCAGCCTATGCCAATGCACCTAGAACCAGCAGGAAAGATCAATCCTTGTTGTGGTATACAAATAGGAGCAACGTTTACGTTTCGTTTTACTGGTTGGTTTAAAACGACCACTGCTATGTCGTTAAACAAAG
Organism: Xylocopa sonorina; assembly: GCF_050948175.1. NCBI lineage: Eukaryota > Metazoa > Arthropoda > Insecta > Hymenoptera > Apidae > Xylocopa > Xylocopa sonorina. Next base: position 10,711,694 of record NC_135204.1, read on the forward strand.
CGCCGCTATAAAACATGGGATGGATCACTATGGCTTTTACGTTCGCGTCGTAAAAGGGCAGAGGTTGGTCGCCAGGTTGATTTTCTAGATCCCATTGGCCGAAACGTGCTACGATTCTACCGTTTTCTCGACTATTAAGTTTTTTTCAATATTTCTTATCGTTAATTCGAATGTTCAATATTCAATGTCGATATCTCGTCGTCTAATTTGCTTACTTGTTGACACAATGCGCAGCTGTGAGGACCGCGTTATTAGTAATCATAGACCCTCCGCATTGGAATAGGAATTTGCCATCTGGTTGTACCGTTAATAGAGCCACCATCCACGGAAACTCTGCGAAATACGTTTTTCCAGTGTCCACGGGATACGGTTGAGCTATAAAAGTAAAGAAATTAACTGGTACCGGTAACGAACCACCAACACGCTCGATCGATTTTCTACGACAGTCTACCATCTACCTGGCGCGTACGTTTTGTTCTGAACACCACAGCCGGGTTGCGAAAACGTAGCCTCCCCGTTCACAATGTTTTCCCCGTATCCGTCGAAATCACGACCTCTTTGTATACCAACGACGGTGGGACGACAGCATATTTCGTCTACTCCACACACGGAAAACCTTGGATCAATGGCACCGATCCCGTCAGGACTGATCGAGTTTCCCGGTGCGCACAACCAGCTCTTCATGCAATAGCAAGCCTGAGGAGAACCAGAATTTCTAATGGGCCCGATCACCACTGGTATTCCATTTCCATAGACCGAGTTTATTCCTTGGCAGCAGGAGGCAGGGAGAGGACACGTCTGTTGACCATAAGTTACCACGGGATTTACGACACCCACGTTTACAGGGATCACAACTCCGTTGTTGCACTGCATCACGCTTCCGCAAATAACGCAAATTTGCGAGGAGGCAGCCGGAGGATTGTAGATGTACTGAATCACACTGCTCGGCCTGCAGCAGACCGTGTTGCTTGGACATTGAACGTACTGCGAACGAGGATTAATCACACCTTCCCCGGACGAACCGATGATCCCATTTGGATCGCATTGCGATACAAACACGCAAACGCAAATTGGATTAATCGTGGCGGGCTCTGTGTTTGGAAAGATCACCGGTGGAAGAGTCGAGGTGGTCGTCTTGGTCGTGCTGGTCTTTGGAGTCGTTTTCATGGTTGTACTCGTAGTTCGCATTGTAGTCTTAGTGGTGCTGGTAGTACTAGTTACGTTTGGCAAACGACAACATACTTCCAAATCTCCGGTGCATCTTCGATATCTAAACCTCCCGATCGAGAATAATTAACCCATTCGAACGAACCGGTTTGCTCTGTCGCAACAGATACTTACCTAATATCGATCGTTCCGATGTTATCTATAATGATGGTACGATTAGCGTCGCAGATATAGTAGGGTACACAGATGCAGTCCGCGGTTGGCGGAGTGGTTGGCACCCTTTCTATCTTCTGTATCTTCTTCTTCAGTTTGAGTAGATGGAGGAGGAACAGGGGTGACGATCTCTCGCGAAACGAACCGCCTGTTTTCCTAGCCACCCTTTCGTTTGTCTCGTCCAGTGAGAAAATCTCCGAAATCATTAGAACGATCGCGGCAGCGTAAACCAACGCGAACAGCCGTTGCATGACTTGTTTCCTACTCGTGAACTCGTTCTCTATTGAACGACTTTTAACGCGTCTCGACATTTATATGTACATGTATGTACGTAAAGCTACAGGATGCGTCGCTATTTCCTGGCACACAGGGAATATCAGATACAGGTACAAGATTAATAGTCTATACTATTCGTTAAGTGGATCTGTTTTCGATTTTTCTTAACAATAGTAGGCTGCAACCAGATAAAGTTAAAACATTTACTATTTAGTAGTCCTTCGATCGAACTTTGATATACCATTCGTTATTTCACACTAAATTTATCTGCGCGATGCAGAGACGCGCGAGCAAATACAATTATCCAGATAATACGTCGTAACGAATACAATGGACGACCTACTTACCTAGTAAACCATCGAAAGGGGTACGAGGGAGCTTGTTTCATATAAAACGCGACAAGTGGCCGTTTTGCAATTACCATAAAAAATGTCATTTAGGACACGTTCACTTCTAACAAGCATTTCTAAAAACCTCTAAAGCAAAGATTGCTTTTATATATCAGTTGTGATGCGAAGGTAACGATTCGTGCGCAACAATGCATGCAATGTGCAAAACGCGTACAATTTCCATTGATTCCGTGGTCACGCGACGTTTAACGGAACATTACGTGCAAAAGGACGATATCTTACTCTTTTTATCAGCTTACCCTTTTGATTCGCAACGATTAGGATTATTTCTAACCGATGACTAATAGTTACAGAATAAAAAGTAATTGTTGGTTAAATCATACCAAATAATGGTTCCATTTCGAGGAAGAGCGTGTCAAATAAACTTATAAACGGAATACACGTTAAAAGTGAAACCCAGTAAAAAGGATAAATGTAGAAGAGTCTAGCACGTGTGCTCAGCCTCAAGGACCGATTGTTTGCAAAATTATTTCTAAAAGCAGGCACAGCTTTTTAAAAGGGACGTTAAGAGTTGGAAACTCAATGAGTTGTATCGTTTCTGTAACGTGCCTGAAAAGAAACAGTCGAGTGGAAAGGCCATAAAATATCATTTGTCCAAACACGTGCGAACCTCACGCCCTTACAAACCTGCGATCAACCATGATTGTACAAACAGCATTATTTAACGTGAAAGTCCATAGCTAGTAAGCGTTTGAAACCTGTTGGACACATGTACGGTCTCTTTAACAAAATATTTCCAACGTGGATAAGGCAGAAAAAGAAATAGAATTGAACAAATACTATCTAAGTACTCGGACAATATTTTATTTAAAAAATGAAGCTCGAGTATTAGTTGCCATGCATATTATCGTATAAAAAATAACATACGGACAATGTAGTGGATCATCGCATTAAAAAAATGGCATTAATTTCTATGCTTACAAATTTATAGAACGGTTTACCATACCGATCAGTCTGCCCTATAATTGATAAACAGTGTTGTCAAAATTATAAAAAGCCATTTGTTCGTCAATCCAATCTCGCGCCGAAGCAACATTAGCATAAACTCCTGGTGTCCCGTATTTGCCACAACCGATACCCCATGCTACGATACCCGCTTGCAAGTACCTGCTGGGATCTTTCTTGCTTGGGCAAACAAGAGGACTTCCTCCATCACCCTACGAAAGGAAAGATTAAATAATTTATTCTGTTTTTGTTGCATCAGAAATACTTTGCTCGAATTTTACTTACATTGCAAGTATCTTTGTCAACCTCTCCACCAGCGCAAATGAAGCTTTCATGAAGAATGAAGTATCTCCCTAATCTTGTTTTCCGGAGATCATCCTGACATTTATTGTGTGGTACCATCGGCAATTCTACTTTCTTTAAAATTACTTGATATTGAGCCTTCTGATCTGAATGGTTACGGTCAATAGTTTAGAAAATGAATGATTGCGATTAATAGTTAGAAAAGTCATTTACCGAATACGTCTTTTCCCCAGCCGCTAGCGAAGCATTTGGAACCATCGAATACGTCATTTCTTTCCGGCAAGCATGCCACATCTACGTTATCTTTAATTTCCACTGGCTCGGACAAAATCAATATGGCGAAATCATTATGATAGGCTCCGGGATAATACATGTCGTGAACAATTACATTATTCACATTACGCTCTTGATGCGGATAAATCTCATTCTTCGTCTGCGTGTCCCATTCTCCAGCACGAATTCTTAACTCGGACGGTCCTTTTCTGTAAATGAACTTCCGTTAAGAATGAAAAACTCTGACGGGCAATTCACGGAATCACATCACTATTTACCCTTTTACGCAATGAGCGGCTGTTAAAACAACCTGCTTGTGGATCAACGAACCCCCGCATTGATAGACGAATGTTTCGCCGTCTTTCTTTAATATTGCTACCATCCAAGGAAACTCGCCGAATTGTGCTTCGTTATTGCTAGTGCCGAGAACTCTGAAACCAACCCCTTCAGGGTGCCTTTGCCCGCAACCTTTCCTCTCCACTGACCGTGGCGTGATTCGATCATTGAAATCCTTCCTGTTTGGTGGTTCGCAGCAAACATCCATGTAATGGTCGCACCCGTCACTCGATCTGTTCATGATCAATGATGTTTAAAAGAAAACGGAAAATATAGACAAGTAACGAGAAAGGTAACATCCGGCCATAAAATATCGGGTAGTGAGTCCAAAAATGATCTAGAGCGTCATACATACTTGATTATTTAACAAATCAAATTGTGGCAAAAGAAAGACAGACAGAATTCATCGTGCATGCAAAATGTACTTTGCGCTTACTCTCGTCCATCGAGGAGGAACGTACCGTCTATGAAAGCAACGTTGACTTTTGCCATTCTGAGATTAATCTTTAGTACTTACGTTAATGTTTGCTGCATATTTGTATCGCGACTAAAACCGAGCCTGGGCTCGATCACTCCAAATCCATCGGTCAAAATTTTCCCTTTCGAACACAGATAGTACGGTATACATTCGCAATTGGTTCGCCTTCGGTATTGGTTGTTCTGTGTGCCTAAAATCGTTTGCGTATTCTGTTGTGTTAATATTTGAGGGGCCGCTACGATCAGAGAAAAGTTGGCCATTCCTAGCAGCAATAATATTCTCCACATCGCGTCGTCGGGGATCCTGAAACGGTGCTATTTTACGCTTAGACGAGTGGCCCTTTTCAGTTTCAAAGGGTTATTGTGCAATGAAAGTCCTTTAATGTTTTAAAAGAAAGCATTTTTCGTAGAAAATACACCCTCCGAATATCATCTAGAAATCGATGCTTTTTCTACTTACCTACTATAAATCGAATCTAGACACACATGTATGTATATATATGTACCAAGTGGCAAGTTTTCTCCTCAGAGAACAACGGACAATTACGCGTACTTAGGGCTTATCTGGCGACTTCTTCGATTACACATGCAGCAACCGAGCTTCGAGTATTTATAACAATCATCCCCTCTTCAACGACCGTTTCTTTCATACCTGAAACACAGTGGCAAGTGTACGTAGGTATACGTACGCACACTGCTTTATAACCTGTTGTACTGCAAAACCTACCTAACTGGCTTCGAATTGTTGGTATTCCCCATGCACGACCTTGGACCAGATATATATATATATTTATGTGCATGCATGGTTTCAAGATAGTAATATGAGAATTCCTCATACACCCCTATTTTTATGCAGCGAAAAGAGCGATACTCGTTCTAAAGAGGTAAGAAAAGCAGAATCTTTAATATATAACGAAAGAACGAAAGAGCGATATCTTATTCTTTTTATCGGCTTACCTTTTTGATTCGTTAGTGATTAGTTCATCTTGCTTCTAACCCAATGACTAATCGTTTCAGAATGATAGGTAAAAGAGTAAAGGAGGTACACAATTTTTAGTTACAATATTCTTTATAACTTTTTTTATAAACATCAATATAATCATGATACATATTATCAGACTATATACAGTTAAATAATGACACGCCAATAACGTAAATAATATTATTAATAATAATATAATAATACAAATATAAAAAACACTAAGAAGATAAGAAGAATACGTAAGTTATAAATATATAATATATATATATTACGATGGTAGTACGTAACATGTACCCTAAAATTGTAATACCAAAATGGCGAGCGCATCGCAGTAAAAGAGCAAAATCAAATCAAAATACAAATGCACTTTTTAAACCGTATAAACGCAAAATAAACGAACATCATCGTGATTATTATTGAGTAAACGTAAAAAAAATATCACTTCCTTTCTATTCACGAATATTTCCAAATATTCGCCGTTAGATCGCTCGCCATGATTTGTGTGTGTCCATTAGAAAGGAGAATAATCGTGTGGAAATTGGCATTTGTACAATTTTGAGTCGAGCTATTGAGAGTGAATCGAATGTGGAACGTGAAATTGGCGGTAATAACGTATTAGCCACCTCTCAGTACAGTTGGTCAAGTCTCTTCTCTAGCTGCTGTTATTACGTTATCACCTGCAGCTCGTAATCGTAACACAGGCTGTGGCTTCAGATTACAGTAACGTCATCTCAATTTTTATTGCGAAACAACAACTACTGCTATTACTGTATGCATGACGTTAGTGGTAACAGCGAACTCGGCATGGTAATTTCTCTAAATTATTTCTCGCTTTTATTTTACAGGCGTAAATTAAGAACAACACCGGATGTAACATTTACGGCTTACGATTTTCTAGTGAGCGTAGTTTATCAACCGTTTCTCTTTTTCACTTAATGACTCTTTGGACTGCTACATATCACTTTTAAATAATAATACTTAGTCGAAACTATTTGCTATACTATATAAATATTTGCAATATATAACATTTATAAATAATTCACATCTAGCAGTCTCTGGATTCATTCTTAACTCGTCGCAGCACTAACCTTCTTACCTAACGTATTAATGAACTCAATGAAAGAGGAGAAAAGAAGGACGCTTAAATAGAAAAATAAATCTTTGCAGGTCTGTTACCAGGACAGAAATGAGAGACAAAGATAAGTTGCATGAACCGTAGTATTTGGTTTCGTTATAGGGAACTTTTCAGCTGCGAATCAAGAATTTCTCATGGAAATATCTATACGGTATTCCATTACGAGTACTAGGAACTTAGCCATAATTCAGTGAGCAAATACAGGTATGTTTAATTTATGAAAATTCGGTTAAGTACAGGGAAACCCATGCTCGAGCAACGCGATGAGCCATCGAACACATACGTGAGATTCGAAATAGCATTGAATTGCGGGAAACGACAGTAACAATATCATTTGAGGACCGCCCAGCGAATGATATGTACGTGCGTACGTTTCTTCAAACGCAATCTCTTTGATCTACGACTTTTTAAACATTTCTAGGGTATTGCCTCGGGTTTCCGCAATGCTGTATCATCGAATTCCATTCTAATTCTAAAGTCTTTGAATACTCTACCTATGTAACCTACGAGAAATATACATTTGACAAAAATATCGTTTAATCAAAAATAGAAATTTCACGCAAGCAAACTCGTCGTACGAAGGATAATACGCTCACGCGTATGCTCGCTTCTTTATTTCCAGGACTATCTTTTGAAAACAAAAAGATTTCGCGCATCAAAGAGCTTGGCGATAAGTATTGGGCGCAATAATCGTGCCGCTTCATTATCGTCTGGAAACCGCCAATGAGGCCGCCGCGTTCTGAATCGATTCAGCACACACGTCAGGTATAACATAGCAGCGTGTTCAAGGAATAGTTAAATTCCGAAAAAAATCGCGATCAAATCGGTCAGCCATCAAAGTACCGATGAAAACTGATTTTGTAATTACGGTCTCGAAGTTACGATGCACGACGAAGTCGGATTAATTAAAAATTAAACGAACGAGTCGCGAACCTTTGTATATATGTACATCCTGCATTCTTAACGCTATCGACGAGTAAGAATACACTATTAAAAGGAACATTTTGCCTCGTCGGTCCCTTGTCGACCGCTGAGAGAAGAGCAAACGCGGTAATCTTTAAAAGAAAATCTTCTTTTCTGATTTTAGATGATAGAACGTCGTAATACTGTCTAATCTAAAAATTACTGGCTGTTACTTAATTAAACGTAGTTCTCTCGATTGACGTGTCTTGATGAAAAAAAGTGTCTCCTTTTGAATCGTTTCAGATTAGAAAACGTGATTCTGTTTCGTTAAATGTCTGTTCACAATTTCAAAATTATCAAGTAATTTTGTCAATCGTTATAGTTCAATTGTAGCGCGTATGATTTACGTCAATGTGTGTAAATTTACTTACATATACATATATATGTTCTCTGATGAAAATCGTAATATCAAATATTGGTGGAAAAAAAAAAAAGAAAAGCAAGAAATCGAAATACGAATTAATTGAATTCGTAATCACAGAGAAGATTTGGTTGTGGAACAAATGATACACTTCGACGAGTATATATGGCACGTTTCATATAAATAATTCCTACAATTAACATCTTTGGACGCAGCCTCTCGGTTATCGAAACAATTCGAGTCCCGTTAGAAGGTAAAGACATAACTTATGCGTTTCCACGGGTTTAACGAAACGGGGGTCGGAAGTTCACTTCGCATTTTTGCGTGTTACAAATAAAAATAACTTACACACAAATAAAAGAAAAAGAAAAAGAAAACGCGGGATAAATTTCCTTCCACCGTATCGTTTCATACGCAAGGCTCCACGATGATAAGACTTGTATCGATCAACGAACGATAACTTTGTTGCACGAATGGTCGTTCGGAATAGAGTGCACGGTTTACTCTTCAACAAAGGGACTTCAGTTCGTTCGCGTGTATCTATTTGGAAGGGTGCGACAGTGAGATTACCTGCCAGCAGTCGTCGATTCGTGGCACACTACTTCGAAAGTCGTTGAGAGAAAGCAGACACTTTGATGTTTTATGGTGTACGTCGATGGCGACACGTGCTCAAGTCCCACGTGCGTCTTTACTTGACGACTCGTCGTCTGCCCATAGAGTTTCTCAACAACTTAAACGCGTTCGCCGTCGCCAATAATTCGGTATTCTTCACGCTCTTCGGACAGTACTTGATCGTATGGGCGTCGTCTCCGTTCGCGCCACAAATTGGACACGTGTAGGCCCTGGTTGGACAAGAAAGAGAAAAAGAAAAGTAAAGAAAAGGTGTCGATGACACGATTTACGGCTGTCTCGACTCATGAGAGATTTTAATTAGACGGAAAAGTTTTTAAGCAGACGAACAAGAGCAAAAAAGTATTTCGACCTACCTGAGGACTGGACAAGAGACACGGCCGTCGGCATCTTTCAGCAAGTGATCCTTGTAGTAGGCCTCCGTCTCACCATTGTTTCTGCAGAAAACGCATTCCGTGGGCATAGGTTTCCTTGGTTTCTTGCGGCGTGGCGTTTCTGCTACTGCATCATTGTTTTCTGGACAGTACTCGAAATCGCGCCCATTGTGACGGAACTCCTCCATCACATCTTCGACTAAAATTATCGACCGCTTAATGTCTTTGCAATAGAAACACGAGATTAAAAGGAATGTACGCGATACATATAGTAAGGAGTAAGCGTGTACGGTGAATGTAAAAAAAAAAAGGATAGTCGACAGGATATTACGAAATTTAAATCCTGTTTATTTCAGTATATCGTAAGATGATCTAAAAGAGAGAACGCGAGATTGATAATCGAGATTCGTTTGTGTTTGTTTCGGCTTTTCCATGGCCCGATGCGACAAGGCGTAAGTTGAGAAAATAACGACTGCCGGTGTCCGATTTCACGGTATGTAAACAGAATCGTCCTGATTTTTCGAATGACGCAGGAACGATGTCGTCGTTTAACCGAATGTTAATAGAACAGATATAGGTACACGGTTTACGGTATTTAAAATCCATCCGAATGTTGCAAAAAGCCTCGCGACATTCGCTTACTCGGCCCTACTGTCTTCATACTTTACTTATCGTGTTGGTACACCGGCATTATCTCTGAACTTGTACTGTTGTTGCTAAACGTACACGTCGTTACGGGAACGCTATCTCGAAACTCTCTTTATCCGAGTCGGGCGAGCAAAAAACAGACCATCTTCTGTTTACGTGTACGCTATCTATGACATATGTACCACGTTTTGCCAAAAAGACCGATCCGAAGAACATGTACTATTTCTTTTCTTGTCTCCGAGAAACCAATCGTTCGTCGAGGCACATTGGTAAAGAACGATCCAACCAGTTACCAAACGAATGGATCATCTCTCGATCTCTTCGAAGTTGAATCATCGTTGTGCCAAAGAACAAGTAGCGCGAACTTGCGAATCGATAGCGAAACGACTTCCTTTTTTTTTTTACTGAAACGTACGATTGTCGGTGATAGAAAATTTCTTTTATACATACACTTTAAGTATTTACTTAAAAAATGATTTATCAACAACAAAATGCACGCTATATAGGATACAGAGATTCAAACTCGCTATGAAACAAACGCAGTAACCTTGCGAATGACCTTGGAACGGAAAGAAAAAACTATCCGACCGCGTAAAATCGCGTGAAATCGGCGAAGCGTCATTTCACTTTGATCGATTTTTGTTGTCGGCATCCTTTGAAGATTTTCCTAGCGAATTCCACGGGTTAGAAATAAACTTACCATTCACAGGAGGTGTGGTACCGGCATCGATCGTGAAATTGACGAATAATCTCTTGATTTCTTCTTCCAGGCTAGTGTTAAACGGATAAAAAACGTTCGACACCTGCGGCATCGGCAGTGGTTGCACCATCGAGACATGCATGGTGAACGAGAGAAGAATTACGGGCGAGTAAGCGAGAGGTCACAGAATTACGTCCACGCAGCTATCTCCTCGGTAAAAGAAGTAAGCTAAAGACTTAAAAGATCGCGAGGAACGTCCAAGGGGTACTAGCCATCCAACTCGACTGGGTTTTAAAATTCAACTGCCAAGCTAGGATGTCATCGTGTTTGACGATCGCGAAGAAAGGGTCCGATGGTGGGGATGGTACCACTACTTGGGTCCGCTACCACTAATACGATTATTCTTCTTCCAAGAAGAAAGCGGCCAATTTGAATTGCTCTTCTGGACATAGCTGCGCTCTAATACCAGTTCGAATGCAAATTCGTAAATAAAAGAAGAAATTGCCCAGTCAATCGAATGTATGAATGACAGGTTGGTTTGCACCAGTAGAGTTGCAGTACAAAGATTGTAATCGCTATACCAGCGTGACACGCGATCTGAATGGAGCGACGGTATCGCGATAGTGTTGAAAGTATCGCAAATTATTTCTATATTCGATCATTATTTCACTTTTCTTTCCTGCGTTTGATTCGCGTTTCAAATGGTGCTGTTATTAATCGGACTATGAAACTTCATTTTTATCTGTGGCGCCGTCTCTATGAGAAGTGCTCAAACTGTTCGAACAGCGTTCTGACAGCGAAGTAAACTACCAATCGACTGGTAGCGCCATCCCTCGGAGGAGTGTCCAAGCAAGAGTACGAACAGTTTGAGCAGTCCTCCAACAGATGGCGCTAGTAGTTCTTGAGTAGTTTACTTCGCTGCCGATAATCGTGTGCGAGCAGTTTGAGCACTTTCCACAGAGATGGCGCCAGGGGTTCCAGAGTAGGGTCGGCAACATCTGTCTCACTCTTTCTTATAGCTTTCTTGTATATCGTTCTCTCTCTTAACTCTGTAGCGGGAGATATAATTCATCTGACTCTTTCTATTCAATGAAAATTAAGGAATTTCCTCATTTAATCAGCAGTATTCTAAAATTCTGTAATTAAGATGAGGGAGAGAGAGCAGCAGAGAGAAGAAAAGAGAAAGCTTAGTGAATAAAGAAGTCTTTGTGAAATTTTCTGCCCTCCACGTCTAAAGGTAATTAGTTAAATACGAGGTAACAGTTTTGGTAACTTACGAATTTTGCCTCCTGAGATAATATTTAAACCTTTATTACTTCAGCTGTTTTTGAGTTTCAGGGTAAAATAGGGACTAATATAATAGGAAATTTATTGCTCTTCTCAATATTGTTTGTCATTCTCTTGTTGGATTTTGCGGTTTGGAAGATGCAATCAATAATATGAGTGAAACTGCTGTTTCTCTGAAAAAAGCAAAATTCTTATTTTTCTCTGGTACTTTTGCAAATCGGATCTAGGTTTATATGAACTTTTTTGTTGCTTTTGAGGTGTAGTATCAGCTGTAAAAATTTCTCACAGGGGTAGTGAATTACCCTGTACATTAAAAACTGTATTTGCTATAAAAGATGCTTCATATAGTAGTGGTTACTAGGCTCATTTTATCCAACTAATTTCTTATTTTTGTCACAGGTATTAAAAGACGATAGTTACGCATCAAGGACTATGAAGAATTAAATGTAATTATTCTCATCAACCAATTAGCATTAATTTAAGCTTAGACTAGTATCATATTGTACATTTTACGTGAGCGTTCGTTATTCATAAGTAAATTGTTGCATTATTAATTGGATATGTATCAACACATTTAATTATAGTAATAGAAGTAAGAAGTACGTGTTAAGTTATAAGTATCGATTCATTTTAAGCGATTTATTGCGTGCTGTATTAATTTGATTCAATAAATCAAGTATTTAAGCGAAATATATGTCTTATCATTTTCCTCTCGATGTATCCTGTCCCAATTCCATCTTTTATTCCTTTCGCGTGTTACAATAAGAATTGTCCGGATTCCTGGAAATGACGTCAATTACTTGGAAATGGCACACTTCGGATACCTTCTCGCCTGTCATGTTCTCCTGATACATGGTCGAAAAATCAGATTTCCGAAAGAAAAGTTTGAAACTTGACAATTCCTGGGATGTGACGTCACTTCCGGTAATAGCCGAAATTCCTGGAATTCACGATGACGTCATTTCCAAGAAGTGGCACTATTCGAATACCTCCTGTGACGTCATGTTCTCCTGATACATTGTCGATTTTTCGAACAAAATCTTGAAAATCCGCCTTAGTAACAGGAGAACATAACATATGAGGAGGTATCCGAACAGTGCCACTTCTTGGAAATGACGTCACCGAGAATTCTAGGAATTTCGGCGATTCTTGGAAGTGACGTCATTTTCCTGGAAGTGGCAGGCATACCTCCTATGACGTCATGTTCTCCTGATACTTTGCCGATTTTTCGATCAAAATCCTGAAAATTCGACTTTGTATCAGGAGAACATAAGTGGTGAGGAGGTATGCTTGCCACTTCTAGGAAAATGACGTCACTTCCAAGAATCGGCGAAATTCCTGGAATTCTCGATGACGTCATGTCCAAGAAGTGGCCTTATACGAATACCTCCTGTGACGTCATGTTCTCCTGATACATTTCCGATTTTTGCAATCGAAAACCCGAAAATCTGACTTTGTAACAGGAGAACATAAGTAGTGAGGAGGTATACGAACGTGCCACTTCTTGGAAATGACGTCATCGAGAATTCCTGGAATTTCGGCTGTTACCGGAAGTGACGTCATTTTCCAGGAATCGCCAGTTTTATAAACTTGGAACTAATTTTATAGTGACCCAGGTTAACTTTGACGAGCTTTCTCTCGTTTAAGGATATGGTACGGGTTATTATAGGATCGTTGAAGGGATCATTAAATAATTAATCAACTGATTAACAATTACTGAACGTTTATTCAAAGTTTATAACGCTTTGCAGACTACAGAAATGGTTTTACAAGCTAAAAATTATAAATCGTTGCTAAAAATCACAGTGCAGTACACCTTGCAACTTAAATTTATGCAAAAGCGTGAAACAAATATGAATAATAATGATAAATATTAATTGCTTGGTATCTGGAAGTTCTTCTTTGCTCTGGTTGGGAAGATGTCCAAAGATATTTGGTCGTTTCGGGATATCCCTCTGTGTCCCAGGCAAGTGAGAAGCGTCCAGTAATCTGCACACACAGTTAAACTGATTAACAATTAATTATTAGACGTTTAATTGTGAATAATAGATGGAGAAAGATCGATAATTACCATTCGAGCGAAGTTGCGCCTCATTTCGTACATTTTTTAACGTCAAATCGGCATTGTTAGTCGTATAAAAATACTGCGAATAACGTTAACGCAGAAAGAAGACACACAGAAAGAGGTATTCACTAATCTTCATCTTTATTGTTACTGTGTAAATATGTAGGCACTGAACAAATAATGTTTCATAATTTGTTTACAAACATTTACATTTACTGATCTCCTTTTTGTTCAATCATTGAATATTCTCTGCGAGCAGCTTGGCCACTGTAGCCAAGTCCGCTTTTAATCCATCTGCTCGTCCATTTAACATTCTTACGCGTAAATACCATTATCGTCTTTCAGCATTGTATGCGCTCGACCCAATTTCTAATTACGATCTCGATATTTTATCAATATATGTATACATATATATATATATATATATTTATACATTTATCAATATCTATATATATATATATATATATAGACATATTTATATATATTTTTTATTTGTTATGTATACTTTAATCTCTATCCGCTAATATATTGTTCATCTAGTCTAAAAATTACCACGATTATTAAAGATAATATATACTTTTCTGGGAAATAATAATTAAAATAATAGTAAATATAATAATATGTGTCAAACATATATGTCCTGTGTCCATGTGTATATGAGAGTGTAAAAAAGAAAACAAGAGACGTAACGAAAAGTGAAGAGAGAGAGAGAGAGAGAGTGAGAGAGAAAGAGAGAGAGAGAGGGAGAGAGAGAGAGAGAGATAGAAAGAGAAAGAGCGAATGAATAACGGATAATAAACACAAATTCTAAACTTTGGCTGGTAAGAAAAAAAAAACAATATTCCGCGGATAAGCGAACGCGACCGCGTTCCATTTTCGAAACACACGTCGCATCGCATATATATGTATGTACATATATATATATATATATATATATATATATATATATATATATAAATGAAATTTAGTAAAAAAATTGTATAAAAAGAGTAGGAAGAAAAGGTAAAGAGGAAAGAAGAAGAAAACAGAAAGAGAGAGGGCCATGGGAAGAGGAAGGTAAGTTTCGCTTGGCGAAGGATGAAAGGTGTGCGCGTACGATAACGATTCGCGATCGATAAAATAAAATAGAAATCTGATTATCGTGTTTCGTTCGTAACGAATAGCGGAAAGAGAGAAAGAACGAGAACGCAGAATAGAGGGGTTCCGAACTGGTTTTTATCGTCTAACCGTTTCAGCCTTTTCTTCGTGTCTCAGGTATAAAACTAAACGGGCGATAAAGCCTTCGTGTAAAACTATACTCATATATTTTGTTTCTCTCTATTGTGCTCAAGTGTAACAACCGTTCTGCTGTACATGCGCGTTTTATTACATTTTCTTCCCTTCATCGTTATTCCCTTGCATTATACGTATACACTCGGAGATTCCCGTTATATTGAAAATTGACTGATTCGATTCTGTTGTTATACATGAGACACTGACAACGGCGCTGCTGTTCTCTCAACAACGAAATGTAACGCTGGTTAATTTCACCGACGATTATTATTAGTTTTTTTTTTTTTTTCATTCTTTAATACGCACGTATCATCAATTATTTGGTAATTTCTTACATTTCTTTCTCCAGCGATCTCTTTTATCGTTCTCCTTTGCTATCATTTCTTCTTTTTCTTCTTCTTCTTCTTCTTCTTCATCATCTTCTTCTACTTCATCTTCACCTCTATCTTGTTTGTATTATTTTTAAATGATGTTCGTTATGTCGATGTCGCGGTGGTCCGTTTTGGAGAATAGCTATATAATTATTATAAATATATTTATATGCGTATGTGTGTCTTTTGCGTGCGCGTTTGTGCATACGCGCAATCTTTTTGCGCGCGGATGCACACGCCCGTACACGTATACAATAGGTCCATGCGTTGTTTTTTTTCTTTTTTTTTTTTTTCTTTTCTTTTCTTTCCTTCTTGCATTCCTCTTTTAATGCGCGTGTTAATGCGATACCTTGTGTACGTGTCTCTCTCTGTATGTACGTGTGTGTATGTGTGTGTAAGTGTGTGACAATGAGATAGTGTATACTAGGAATGTACATAGTGTACGTAGATATAATTAGGTTGTGTATAAAACGATGATACATACTATATTCATTACTCGTTTATATCAAACGACACATAATTATGATATCAATTTTTGTTTAGTCTCATTGTACGATGCGCACGGCGATCGGGCATCGTTCGCCAATAATAGGCTAGTCTTGTCCTGTCTTCTCGTACAATGTCGATGTACTCCGACGATCCGTCCGCGGTCACGGAACCGCGCGGCGTGAGATTACCATTACAAGAAACTCCAAATGAATGGCCATCAGTCTTTGAGACGTACGGTTTTGGCATACGCGCGATCTCTTCGTAAAAAAAAAAAAACAAAAAAAAAGAAACGAAAAAAATGATGATGATGATGATGATAATAATAATAATAATAATAATATAATAATAATAATATAATAATAATAATAATAATAATAATAATAATAATAATAAAGAAAAAGAGAAAACAGAAAAAGGAACAAATTAAACGTAACGATGTCTTCGTTTAAATCGTCTAAAGATAATCGTTAACCGTACCGGTGGTCGGAAGCGAAGAAAGAAGAGAGGTCATCATCATGGTGAGGTCGCAAATGGCGGGAAACGCCGGTGCTCGGTTCGGAGGAGGCACGCGCGAGGAGCGGAGAGGACACGTTAAACGTTTTTCGGGAAGAGTAACTTCGCCACCGGCAGGGTTAACAAAAGTCCCATGTAATTTGTACTTTCGCGAAGATTCGCCGTCTAAAAAGATTGATCGCGGTCTCGGATGAAAGAAATAGTGGCGTTGTAAAAGAAAAGGAAGAGACTAAACGTTAATTAAACTTGGTGTCCGTATGGACGGTAAAAAAACAAAAAAGTAGGAAATTTTTCCAAGGATCAATAGCCGATAAGGAAAACAACAACAAAATGAAAACGAAACGACGAACGATTGCAAAAAAAAACAAAAAAAGAAAAAACAAAACAAGAAGAAGGAAAAATTAACCGAATTCTTCTTTGCGATCTTATTTCTCTTTCACTTTCGTCTTCCCTTTAAATTCGTTTGTTCCTTTTTGTTCAGTGGCTCGACGTTGATCCTCAAAAACATGACCATCCATTCTAGACAATCCGCGTTGATTATTAATATTAAATATTAATACTTCTAGTCGTATACTCTTGTTAGAGTAAAAGTGGTCTCCTGCGCCCCAGCTACGATTTCACCGGGACGTGCATAGGCAATACAGAGTGCTTCGGGCGCATGTATTTTTGCGTTCTTGATATGCGATAGTACTAACCTAACAAAACTTGTCCTTACATTTCACATTTGGTATGTCTTAGTCTTATTTTACTTAAAAGAGAAATTAATCATGATGCTATTAATATTAATAATAATAATAATAATAATTATAATAATAATAGTAATAATGATAATAATAATAATAATAATAATAATAATAATAATAGTAATGACGATGACGATGATGATAATAATAATAGTAATAATAATATTAATTGAGAAGAAATCGTAATAACAGTGATAATGACGGACAGAGATAGTGAGAGTGAAAGAGAGAAAGAGAGAGTGAGAGAGAGAGAGAGAGAGAGAGAGAGAGAGAAACTATTACACTATTCGCCCAATACGGCTGTCCAATGAAAAAAGAAAAAAATAAGAAACGAGCGAGACATAATATGATACTCGAGGACAGTTAAATTAATGAGTGAAAGAATTAACAGATCTATATATCATCGACGTTGTCACATAGTTTACGAATAAAAATATCGAACGGTGCAAAGTTATCGTATAAAATGATACTTATACGTGGTAAAATGGTCGGTCTAGAGCACTCGTAAAGTAATCGGAAAGATTATCCACTGTTCTCGGAGTCCGACACCGATAAAGGATACGATATATGTCTATTAAAAAGAAAAAGAGAAAAAGGAAAACGTAAAATATAGCTTAGTCGCATTCCAGAAAATACTACCGTTCTTTGTCGAACATATAACGCTATTTCTTCCTTCCACGAGGAGCAATTTATCGTTTAACAGCATTTTTTATCATTAATAGTCAGTCGGTTTTAGAATTTCCACTAGAGAAAAAGAGATATATGTATATATATATATAATTATACTATACATATATGTATATATATATGTATAATATCCTCGGCGCGCTCACATTTTTCATGCATTCCATCGCTCTATTTAACCTACGCTTTCTGTATGTACACGTTTCATAGTACCACTTGCTCGTTTCCATCTCTCCCCAGGGTTATACTGGTCGAACAATTATTTCTTACTCTTTTCTACGACACTGCGCGTTCTTCTTTTGTGTTCGGGTTTCTTTTCTTCTTCTTTTCTTTTCTATTCTTTTTTTTCTTTTTTTCTTCTCGCAATTACACCATTTTTCCTCTGGATTACTTTACAAGTACCCTCCTCTCTGTACGAGTCCTCTTGAACGCAACTAAGTCTTATATCGTCGAAAAATATCATATCGAGAATACCTCTACTATACTATTACTTCTTACTTAGTGTTTTTTTTTTTGTTTGTTTCTTTGTTTGTTTGTTTGCTTTGCTTTGTTATATTTGTTATCGACGAACAGGAATACTCATAATTTTCCAGTCAGAATGTATCGCGGAGTACAGTTTTAATTACGCGCGCGTGCGACCGCGTTTTCTCACCTTGCGTCTGGCCGTCGCGTACGCGCGCCTTCGAACAGTAATTCCTTACGAAACTAACAAGTTAAACGCAAGATCCGCAAGTTGGTGCGCACCAACAAGGCATCATCGACTTATTCAGCGCGAATCGTCGCATCGATATCCCCTTCTTCGTTTCTCCGTTTTGGTTTCTCTTTTCATCTCCTTTTTCGTTCCATCTTCTTTTTTTTTTTTTGTTGCCCGCTCGCGAGCGAAAGATCCGAACGCGCGATCGCGTGACACTAAAAACAGCATGTCCCTCCTTCGTTTTCCCTTCTTCTTTTTTTTTCATTTTTTCTTTTTTTTTTTTTGCTTTTCTTCCCTTTAAAATAGCGATTAACGAATAAGATTAATTTTAGGTCTTACTATTGCACCGATATTTACAATGGACGTTATGCGTGTATCTCCTTTCCAAGTGATCTTCGATATCGATCAGCGATCATTGCTTAAATAAAAGAAAAACCTACTTAAAACGTATACATGTACGTGAAAAAAAAAGAAAAAAAAAGGAAAGAAAAGGCGAAAGAAAGCTCGCGGTTGTATACCTAAACGACGCTTCTAAAATACATCATCTCCAAGTATAACAAATTTTATACACTCTAATAAAAATATAGAGAAAAGGTGGAGAGAGAAAGAGAGATAGAGAGAAAGAGGCAAAGAGAGATGTAGCGAGAGAGAGAGAGCGAAAGAAGAAAAAAAGAAAAATGAATGGTAGGAAATAGAATTGTACCATTTTTCTTCGCGCATAGAATCCCGTTTGAACATTTTACGCGTCGAGGATTTCTCGCGAAGAAATCGTTAAGAGATCGTCCGCGAGTGTGTCTCTGAAAATCGACGAATCATCGTTCGAAAAAAAGAAAGAAGTGAACTTCGTCATTGAACGGCGTGTCTCGAAAGAAAAAAAAGGATAATTGTAGACGGTAGAAATTAATCTCGTGAGCGAGTCGCGTATGTAAAACGTTTACTAAGCGCTCGAACGATTTAAGGCTTCCGTTGCAGAAGTGTATTTTCACAATGACGCTGAGATATACGCTCGTGCAATGTTTGTTTCAAACGACGATCGCGCACGAGAAACATCTATTCTCGAAGGACTGTCACTCTGGGACCACTATACCGACGGGTTCTACGGGTGAGAATAATATTGTCGCTCTTTACGTGCTACCATACAGACACATGCGGCAGAAAATAGTCTAGGCATTCTTTTCGCGATACACCCTACATCGTTATTCAAAAGGAACTTCGATTGAACTTTATTACACGTTTCATTCTTTCTTTCGTTTTTCTCTTCTTTTTTGCTTTCCTTTCTTCTTTGTCACGAAGGCCAGAACACTGTATCGATAATCGCATACCGACGCTTGGATACAAGCGAACCAATTTTTGAAGTAACGAAGAACCGTAGTATCGCTAGGTACTAACAACATCTTTCGCGTTTCCGTTTCTGTGTGTTGCAAAGAAGGAATCGTTTCACTAGCACGACAGATACTTTGCTCGTTTCAACTCGGAAAATATATAGACGGTGGTGGCTGGGCGTTGCATCCGTGCAACGGGTTGAGATTCGAGCCGAATCCGACGACCTGACGCGAGGGGCATTTTGTTGGCTTTTCTTTCTTTTCGTTCTCATTTTCCGTGTTTACTCGCGGTCACAGAAGTTCCTCCGCTACTCGGTGGTTGTCGATGCAACCCCAGCCTGATATACATGCCACGACGACGGCGCGAGATTGTCTAAAAGCTAGTATTTTTTTTTGTTTTCTTTTTCTTTTTGCTGGCGTGGGCTGGCGTGGGCTGGGCGCGTGCGGCGGAGCGTCCGTTTTCTATATTCTTTTTGTTTTTTCCTTTTTTCTGATTTTTTTTCCTCTCTTTTCCCTTTCTCCTCTCTCCTCTCTCCTCTCTCCTCTCTCCTCTCTACTTCAAATGAAAATTGGTGAGAAAGCGAGTAAACACGTTCGAATAGAATCTGCGCGGGCACAGCTCGGATCTGTAGCTAGCGCTGCTCGGTGCACGGGGATTCGCCGGTTGCAGATAAGGCCTGAATAGTTAGGGTTTGCTGTTGTCGTTGTTCAAGGACAACGGGTCGGTGATCTTCTGTTGCTGTTGCTGCTGCTGCTGCGTGACCTCGCTGACAGCGCCACCGCTCATCAGCTTCGCGTTGTTGTTCTCCGTGTTCGATACCTTCGCGTACTCCCGTTTACGAGGCATGCTCTCCGTCTTGACGATCGTGATGTCCGGATTATTCTCGAGTACGGAGGTCGCCGCTTTCGGAACGGGCGTGGGCACCTCGATGTAACCGCCGCCCTCTCTCTTGATCGGTGTCGAGGATATCGGGGTCGAAGTGGTCGGCGTCGCGATGGTCGCGGCGTTCGCGTTTATCTTCTGCAGTAGCTCGTTCACCGACTCGTTGTTCTCCGGTGCCTCGTTGCTGCCGTCGATCGCGGCGGACGCGACGCTCAGATCGCCGGCGAGCGAGATCCTGTCCGGGCCCTGGAGCGTCGACAGATAGGTCGCCAGCGTGTGGACGGTCACGTTGAGGAACTCGGCCGCGCGGAACAACGTGATCTCCTTCCGCCGTAGCTTGGCCAACACCTCCGCTGGTCCCGGCTCCGACCAGAAGTCCCTTACTCTGTAAACAAACGGAGGAACAACGCTTACGACACCTGGGGAAAACCACGCGAAAACCAGCCGAAGAACCCGAGCAGACGGAGCGGAATAAAGAAAGGTTAACGACTGCTACGGATACGGTCGTAAAACGCGTAGACGGCAGTAACCGGTCGCGACAAAGCCAATCAAGAGCTGACAACCGTCGAGTCTCTACCATTACCTATACGGATGTTTAAGGCAACCATAACTGTCGCGATATCTGCCGTAGAGGGTTCCGTACGACACGCCAAGTATCTCGGCGGCAGTCTTCATTTCCAGTTCTTTGCTCTTAATGGCGTCCATAACGCGTCGCGTGAACGGCTCCTCCCAGAACTCTTGGCGGCGTCCCGTCGTCAGGTAATCGTTCATCTTGACGACGTCTCGGAATTGCTCGGGGATCGATAGGTTCGTGGCGTTGGAATTCGAGGGTGTGGTAGGCGCTGCAGCAAAATCAAACCGCTCGAGTTAAATCGTTCGCGCGTATCGAATAGCCCGGGCCGAATATCGATTTTCTCGTATCGAGCGAAACACGCACCTTTCTTGTCCTGGTCGGATGTGTTGTCATCCTTGGACATGTACGATAGCTGTAAAGTATGACACACGATCGTTAAATAATACCTGCACGGTATTGCCGCGTGAAACGATCCGATATTAGAAGAAGAAGAAGAAGAAGGAGGAGAAGAAAAAGAAGAAGAAGAAGAAGAACTGTGTCCTTACCACCGGCAGTGGCGTTTCGTTATTTTCGTTCATCATCATCTCGTCGTCCCAACTCTCGTGGTCACCGCCCTCGCTCATCATTTCCTCCTGGGAAATCGAGAAGATTCGAATCGAGACGGGTGATCAAAGGAAGAAGCGGCATAATACCACCACCACCGTCTCGGATCGCGATCGACGCGAATCGAATCGGTGTCCGCGAGATAAATAAATGCATACTCGACGTACATTTCCGGTGATACATGTGATTTTCGGTGTGAAGACGTCGTGAGCCGAGGGTGGATCGTCCAGGGGCGGACGGCCTCTGCGTCTCTGCTTCGGAGGCGGCGGTTCGTCGGCGTCCCCTTCCCTGAGGACCGTCTCGACGCCTGGAGTCGCCGCGCCGGGACTGTGACCACTGTTGCCTAGATCATTTTGCGTCGAATCGCTGCGCCAGCTCACCTCCGCGAGGCCCTTGATGTGCAAATCCTCCGCGGTTTTCAACAGCGACGACAATCTCGTCTGAAACAACGACACGCGCGACCACCACTTTAATCACCCTCCTTCGAAACCCTTCTCGAAATCCCTCGACTAATCGAGATAAGTATAATGGTTATCATTACCGAGTTACGACCGTTCGATTTCGACGTTACCATATTATAATCTTTAATATAATACAATATAATATACCATACGGCGCGCGTCGTTTTCTTCGAGCAGCGGAGCAGGGGTGGTAGGCGAGCCACCACCGACTTGGTAAGAAATTCGCCTGGCTGCCCGGGCAGAGCTAGGTAAATCTAATTATCTCTGCCCGTCCGTAGCAAAAAGTCGGAGGAAAAACCGATCACGCGGCACCGGTAAAAATTAGTAATTCCATTAATCCAGGCTGCTTCAATTTGCGGAAGCAAACTCCCGCGGCCCCCAGAATCTGTCCGATTCGCAGGGATTCGAATAACGGACCGGATCGGATCGGATCGGATCGGATCGGATCTGAACGGAGAAGCGTGGGTGTGGTGACACCAACCTCGATATACGAAAACCACTTTTTCGCCCACCACCATTGTATCGTATCTTCGTACAGTCTTTCAATTATTATTTGTCAATTTTCACCGCGATCGATGCTGGAGCGACCGAGAGAATGTTAAATAATATGGGAACTTTCTACAAACGGTTCTGCGCGGCTTTCTATCGGCCACGGCCGGAATTGGAAAAATGCTCATGTGGGTCAGGCGTCTTCGCCGGTGCAACGGGAATAATGTGCATTTCAGCAAACGACTTTCCTTTCTTGCCTGAAACGGCTGAAAAGCCATCGCCGACCTTACGCAAACGCAAACGCGATCGCGATCGCCCGATCCGAGGGGTGCCGATCGAAGGAATCGCGTGGATCACTCACGTGGTCGATGTTAATTTCTCCCTTGTACATGAACTCGACCAGCACTTTGATGTCTGAGAACTTTACGTCCCGCATTATCACGATGGGGTCCTTCTCCTCGTACTGGGATAGAATCGTGTCGAAGTACGTGCTGCACGCTGACAGGACCACCTGCGAAAAGAAAAGCGAAAGGGCGCGTTAATCAAGAGAGACCGGAACGAACCGTCCCGGTGCGTCGATACGTTCGACGGTTGCAGATCGACGACACCGTTAAAGCTTGGCAAACCGGTTACAAGCGGGAAATACGGTCGGCGAACGTGTCCTTGACAAAAATATTCGACCGCCGGTGGAGGGAGGAGAGTATCAAGGACGGTGGCAATTAGGTCCCGGTGTAAGGGTTGCGCGTCGTCCCGTCGCTCCTCGTTTAATTATCCCGATAATTGGCCGACGGCACGCGTTCGCGTTCGCAGCGACGGCGACGATCGAGATCACCGAGAGACCAACGGATTCTTAAACGACGCTTCCGTATGGCGCCGCGGTAAAATATGTATTTCCGCTTCGACGCTCGACCTGTCATGAAAGTCAATGAAGCACTCGCCGAACAGGCTACTCTCTCGTTCTCTGACCGCTGTGATTTCCCCTTTTTTTTTTCATTTTTCTTCTTCGCCGCTAAAGCTCGTTGCACACCAAGCCCGAAACCGACTGAAGCTTTCCGCTCGGAGTCAAGTTGCAAGCGTGTCACCTGTACCGTATCGCGCTCGTTAAGTTTGGTGTTTAATCGCAACGAGTTCATCGGCGATACTCGACTGGCGAGCTGCGAGATCGGACTCGGAGAGCTGCTCGGATGGGATCGGTCGCGGTCGGTGCGAAACGGGCTTTAACCATGCATTTAGCAGCAGGTATTCGACGAGCAGTATTTCCGTCAATCGCGATTTTGTTTGCCGACAGGTCGTTTATAAGCGACACATCCTCCGCCGATATTCTGTACTCTGTACCGTTCCCCTTCACCGTGCGTGCTCCTTTCCCTTCTTTTTACGTTAATCTGGTTACCGTGAAATAGAGAAGATATAATCTTGTAAACGATGCTTGGCGCGTACCCAGCGAAATTTATTTCCCAGCATCCACTTATAAAGATCCCGTACGGGGAACGAGAAACGGGTTACGAGCGTAGCTTCGCTACCGAAAAATATATCGATACGGTTATTATACGATATAAATTGTTTCGACTCGGCCGGGAATTTATTACTCCGGTCTCGTTCATTAGCTTGTTTCGTCGCGCGAATTTACACTAAACGCATAGAAACGCGGATCGCTTTCCATTCAGTCTCGTAAATCGGCCCGAGCTTAATCGAAAATCCGGGATACGAATATTTTTTACCGTTTCGCGTCCATTGTCTTTAGTAATTTCTCGCGAATCACGGAGTCGAACGATCCGTTAAGTAACCGGTGATCTCGATCACGCGCGCTAATTGTCAACCGTTCGCGCGGGACACGGCCGCACGATTCTTCCCTTCGGATTTGCATTTCACGTTGCGAAACGTAACGCCGCCGTAAATCATGTCACCGTTTTTATGCGCTCTCATTTTTCCTTTTTCTTCTTTTTTTCTTTGAAACCACCTTTTTCTTCCATTTCTTTCGCTCCGTCTTTGTCGTCGCGAGCCCGACCTCTATCGTAATTCCTTGAACATTATCTACGGAACAATAATGGAATTTCGCATGCAAGTAAAATGAAGCAACCGAATACGCATTAATTTCTACCCATGGTAGGCAGCATTTTTTGCGTCGGAAGAAAAAAGCCCGTCCTCGTTACGAATCATTTATTCCTTAACCCTTCTCCGCCGAGGCACGCAGCATTTTTCATATTGTTTATTTTTTCTCCTTTTATTCCACGGCAAACAAATGTTTCCCTCGGCTACGGGGGTCCCATTATCGTTACAACGACGCGCATTGTCGAAACGTTGTTGACGATCCCGCGCGTATCGAATCGTCCGATTTTTCACAAAACGTGCAACGAGAAACAATTCAACCAATTGCGAGCGTCGAATTTGATTGCCGGTTACAGAAAGAACGTCGGATATTGCGCTTTTCCGTGGAAATAATTGCTCAGTTAAAGCGTTAATCGTTTCATATATCAAACAAATTTCCGTCAAAAGGAACCTCGAATATCCTGGCTCGCTCTCTGGAAATTTTCATTGCAACATTGATCACTCCGCGCACACGTAAAATCGTTTTTAATCAAAACCGGCATCAAATATCCTATTCTTCTCGAAGGGAGGGAGAACGAACGAAAAAAAAAAAAAAAAAAAAAGAAAAAGGAAAAGAAAGGAAAGGAAGAAAAAACATAAATCGTTTGAAACGTTCAGCAAGTTTCCAAACGACCGACGTTACCGAAATCCCTTACGCGCTTGCTGTCCGAACATGTAAAGAGTTAATTATTTCCAACGGGCGACTATCGGGCGTGTAATTAAGAGAAGGTAAAAAAGAAGTCGGAATGAAAACAATTAACGGTGCGCGGAGGTTTGTCAGCTGTTCTTAAATGAAAACAGGCGCCGCTGCGCAACGCGAAACACGTCAAAGTCTCTCTCTCTCTCTCTCGCGGAGAGACTTTCGCTGGCAAAGAAACGCAAAAGTACCGGTAGCAGGCACGGGTGGCAAACGAATCGAAGAAGACGCGAAACATCTGGAAGCAGCGGCGAGTAGTATCGCGAATCGCGACAGAATGGTTTCCCCCGATGGAGGAAGCCGAGGAAACCCTCAGGTATATACGAAAGAGTGTCTGGCTCTCGGCCCCGCCCAGTCAATAGCCTGAATATTTAATGTTAGAAGTTCCGTATTGATTTTCGCGATTTTTACGTCTCCGCAAATAAGGCCGTAAAAGACCTTACGATGCCTTACGCGTGTGTACGTGTGTGTCTGCTCGCTCTCGGTGAGCGTGCACAACTACACGCGTATACTGCGGAGCAAAGGAGAGCAAGGAGAGAGGAAGAGAGAGAGAGAGAGAGAGAGAGAGACGCGCGTTACTTTTCAGTGCCAGCTATATAACGCTTTTTATTATGCCGGGCCGCTTTTATGGGGAAATACTGCGATGAAAAAAGAGGAAGACGTCGAGACGCGCGGGGGAGGAAGGAAAGGGCAGAAGAAGAAAGAAATTGCACTGCCCGGGTTTCATATCGAGTCATTACGATCCCCGGGCACTTTCACCCCCCCTCGGCCCACCCTCCCCCTCTACTCGACGTCGAACCCGCGCCTACCCACCCCACACACCCACCCATCCCGTTGCAGACCTCCCCCACCTTTCCTTGCCCACCGCACCCCCTCGCTGCCAACGACGTCTTCTCTGACATTAAACTTTTTATCGTGCATAACGGGGTGCTTCGTCTTTCGCCGGGAATAAAAAAAAAAAAAAAGAAAGAAAGAAAGAGAGAAAGAAAGAAAGGAAGAAAAATAGCAATAAAAAGGAGAGAGCGCGAGGGGGTGAGGGGTTCAACGGAGGAAAGGGGAGGACGAAGGAGGATATAAATGGACGGGGCCGATGGTGAGCGACCCCTCCTCGGAGACGGGGGTGCGCCGCGTCGAATTTGTCGATTCGCCGGTTTTCTCTCCCCGGCGTAAAAGCTTGGCAGACGCAATCGATTGTACCTACGTGTGCACACCCCGTGTGGGGGGTTGACGCGGGCCGAGGAAGGGGCCGAAGGGGTTGGGTGGGTGAAGAAGCACAGAATGATAGGCGACGCATCGTTGTTGTTGTTGTTAACGCTGCCTTACGGTTATTTATTGATATGCGCGCGGCCCTGGTTGCATCCCCCGCAATAATCTCCAATAGAGAGAGGGAGAGAGAGAGGGAGAGAGAGAGAGAGAGAGAGACGCGACCCGTGTCTGGCGATCGTTGCAAATTTTTCAACCCTTTCGCTCGTTTCCTCTTTATTATTGTCGCCTGTGGGATTACGTTCCGTGCCAGCTTTCGCCCGTGTTCTCTCTCCTCTTTCGGGAGGTTGGAGATCGTGGTGGGCTTCCGGCCGGTGGAAGTGTAACATTTTTTTTCACACCGCGCCGGAGACTTCGATGCCGCCGTGAACGCGGGGATGCTCCCATTTTTCGACCGGACTCCACCGAACCTGCGATAAAAATCGAGAAAGCGAACGTTCGCTTCTGGTACTTGTTCACTGTCATTACCGTCATAGGAGAAACGATGAACGCGACGCGTACGCGCCGCTTCGGCCGTGCAATCTATATTATTTCTGTTTAACGACTGAGAAAGCGTAACTAAAAAAAGCGGCACGTTTTCTACTTTTGACGAGCCGCCGATAGAAGCCACGTGGGAAACCCCGAGGGGAGCACGTTTACGATTCTTCGATTCTACGATCGATCCAAGTTGCCGAACAGCGACGAGATATGGCGCGCGCGCGCGCGCGCGGCAAGGGGCAGCATACGCTCGCTACCAAGTTCATTAGAAAAACGAGATTACCACCCTCCGCGTGTAGTTACGTAATTCGATCGATATTTCAGGCGACTCCCGCTTCTGGCTTTGGCGGCGAGCAAAAGCAAAATAGAGAGCGAGAAAGTGAAAGGGAGCAACGGAACGGAGGGACAGAAGAAATTTGTCGCCGTGCTGGCGAAGGGAGAGAAGCGGCCTTGAAAAAAGGTTCCGGAGGGTGAAAAATTGAATCGCGCGCGCCCGCGCGCGCGTGTGTACGTTCGGTTCGAAGTCGAAGAGGAGGAACGTGGAAGAGCCGAGGCTCCGTTGAAAGGGAGCGAGCGCAGCCAAGTTAAATACGATATAACGACGAGGAGAGTTCTCGTTCGGAAAGAAAACGTCCAGGAAAGCTAAAAAAGCGCAACGATCCGGGCTTCGACCGAGTTCAGATTTGCTAGACACGCTGAAAGTGATTGCCAAGAAAGGTCGACGACACTCGACCGACCGTCGTTCGTATCGTAGCGAAAAACCGTTCGAGCCAGAAGAAGTTCTGGCCGCGAAAAAAAGAATCTCCTTACGTAATTCCATAAATAATGCATACGGGGCCATTTCCATTTCAGTGACTGACCATATCTCCGGAGTTCATCGTATCGCGTCCATGAATGGGGAACCGAAATTAATGAGAACAGACACGGCTGACGAGTGCGCCAAACCGCCGTTTCCCTTTCTACTTTCGACTTTACTACAGCTTCGTGGACGTTGCGTAATTTCGACGGATTCGAGCGGGATCGATCTCGCTCGAGTTTTTCTTACCGTGACAAATGGAACCTGGATCATTGGAAACTGCTCGGATGAAATTATGTAACGCGCCCTAGCAGCAGCAGCGGCGCGATCGACGGCGACGCGGAAGCCGTTTCTCGAGATATTGCCAACTTCCAGTTGGTCGCGCGCGTTCATCTTTGGCGTTACCGAAGTAACCGAAGCCTTGGTCCCGCGGGTTTGCGACGCGTTCCGAGTCGTGGCGAACGGGTCATTCTGAGAGACCGGCCGGCCGTGAAGGCCACGGCCGCGACACTCTACGGGGACTGAAATTTTCCAATTTTCCTACCTTGCTTTTCTAGTCGGTCGAAGCTACGCAACGAAAAGGGTAGAAGGGAGTAATGAGAAAAAAAGGGGGAGCGGAGAGAATCGAGGGCGAGGGAGGGAAGGGAAAAAATGGGAAAAGAGACGGGTGGCGGCGGAGGGATAGAGGGTGGACGAAGAGGAAAGAAAGACGGAGAGAAGACAAATGCAATTGTCGGTGCGCGTGTAGCGGGGAAGCGCGGGGGCTCGCGTGTCTCCAGGATCGCAGTGGCGCGGCGTTAAGGAACCTCGCCGATCCACAAAGTAGAACGTAGTCACGCGCTGATTTTCTAATAACCCAACGGAGATTTCATTGATTTGTAATCGTCATGGTCCGGTGGCTCGAGAACCGTGGAAACGTAAGCGCGACTTGTCCGAGATCGAGATCGAGATCGAGATCGAGAGCCCCGGAGAACAAATCGCGCGCACACGTGTGCCAACGGGGACCGCGAGCGAGCGATTTCGAAAGTTTTTTGGAAAATTCGAGCAATGCGAAGGCCGACGCCAGGCCAGGCCACCGCCTCTCTCTTCTCGGAAAAAAAGTATCGAGACGTGTCCGATCGCGGCTATAAACGCCTTTCGAGTATTTCGCCGAGCAGACACTACTACGCCGGCCACTACCGGCCAGTTCCAGTTCGATCGCCGATTGCATCCGAGAGACAAAGAACTCCACCACGGAGCTATAGCCGATCAACCCCGTAAACGATATCATCGAATGATATTTAGGGAAATAATTTGCTCGGTAAACAGCCGATTTTGCCATTTATCCGGTGAACAATCGGGAGGGCGGGAATGCTCGCGAAACACAGTCATCTGCCACGGCGAGAACAATGTTCGGCGTATCGCGTGCAGGCAAAAATTACAAGTTCCGGCGAACCGTCGAGCGCATCGGTGCCCCGAAAGGCCTCCCGAAGGGCCCCCCGAATACCTCGCGAGTTGCCCTGCGAATTTCCACGCGTCGCGATCGCTGGAGACGTCGAGGGACGAGGTTGAGAACAATGTAAATGCACGCCAATAGGGGCCGAGGGAAACGAGCGAGGCGAGATCTAATGAAAAACATTAAGCCCCGAGATACGAGTAAAACAAATTAATCTTCTACGCCACTGTCGGTGGTAGAAGAGAGAGAGAGAGAGAGAGAGAGGCAACTATTGTGTGGGTGTGTATGCGTGTTTCGAGGGAAGAGAAGCGTGACTCAGTGTGAACGCAGACGACAAGAGCGTGAGAGAGAGAGAAAGAATACGGATAGAAAAGGGTAGAGGGGAAAGAAAAAAAGTAGTCGCGCCCGCACGAAAATATCGATTATATTTTTTTACGAGTTCACTCGCTTCGGCGGGTGTTAATTTCGTGAAACGGCTTTTCCTTCGCCACGCGTCGCTCGTAAAATCCCATTAACACGTGCGAGAGCACTCGTCCTCTCCTGATCTGTCCCTCTCTGTCTGGTGCTGCCTCTCGAGTTTTGCCATTCTCTTTACTCGTTCGCCGGGTCGCCGAGGCGCGCGGCGGGGAAAAATTCGAGCGCGCGCGTTTTCCACCCTGGCTTTTGAAGAATCACCCACGCGCCGATTTTCCCCGGGTGTCGAGACTGCCAGCGTTTTCACTTTTTCACGCAGTGTCACTGGGTTTTACGCGGACCTCTATTTTTTCCACCCCCGTTCTTTTTTCCCTTCTTCTTTTTTTCTGTTTTTTTTTTTCCTCCACCCCCACCCCCCTTCCTTTTTGTTCTTCGCTTTATCGCAAGCGGTACGCGTCGTTTAATGAACGCTTTGTTTACTCGCTCGTCGGTGTTGTTAATCGACTCTTTGTGTCGTGCTCGCGTTCGGACGATGAATCCTTTGTTTATTCGAAAAATCCTTTCTATTAACGGTCTCGAGGGTGGTTGATTTTCCCGACGCCGCGGACGCATCTACGCGAGGGGCGCGAACGCGTTGATTTTCGGACGAGCAACGACGTCGTCGCGCGTTGCGAGCCGCGGGCAACGCTGTCGGCTGTTGTTGGCTACGCGGAATAAAAGGCTCGCTATTATTTATACAGTTAGGAAGCGGGGCGTCATGTTTTTTAGAAGACAGGACGTCCGGGTTTAACGACCCTGGCACCTGGCAACCCTTCTGCCGCGGCATATAATTACCCGCGAGGCACACGGGTGTTGTAACGCGCATCTCTCCCGTCGTCGCCGGGATAGAACCTGAGAACGAGGCTCCTGGATATATATCATCGTCACGGTTGCGGAACGCGAGGAATCTCACTGTCGTTTTCTTTGGGTTTCCGCGCGCCTTCGGTCGATAGATAGGCTGACCCCGATTGTCGGCTCGCGTACCGACCACCGATCGAAAATTAGCGTTACACCGTCGAGTCCTCCACCCGTCACAGCAACCACCAGCTGCGACACCGGCTTCGAGCGCGTTGGGATCGGTCCAACTTGGAACGACTCGCTCGAATCGCAAATTTCGTTCCGTTTCGTCTCGTTTCATCTCGTCCCATCTCATCTCGTTTCCTTTCCTTTCCTTTCCTTTCGTTTCGCGGCGGGTCGACGAAAGCGAACGTAATCGATTCATAGGTTGGATTAGAGTTACGCAATCCTAAAAGTCGTCTAGACGCTCGCCAAGTTCATTAATTGCGCGACCGTTCGTACGGAGGAGGATCGATCGTACGGTGGAATAAGCATAGAGAAGTAGACAAATTTCGCGCAAATGAAAAATGAATTTAACCTAGAAACTACGTACATAGAATCCGATCTATAGTTGAAAATTGATTTGGAAAAAATAGGTCGGGGTCACCCTCGAGTGTGCGCATCGCTGTTCGATTCCAGAGTTCGATTTCGAGAGTTTCGCGAGAAGAAAAACCACGCTCGGGAGGTGTCGGAGGAAATTTTCATGGGAATCCAATTTTCTTTTCTTTTCGCGTATCGTTGCGCTTTATGCTCGCGACTCGTGATTTAACGGGGGGGCGTTAGTCGTCGTCGGAAGAAATAGAAAAATAGAGACGAGCGTACCGTTCGATTGTGATAAATCTGGCATTCCGGGTGAACCGACGCATCGAAATGTTGACCGTACCGTTGCGCAACACGTTACACGCGTTGTCTCGAGCCTTCCAAACAGTTGGTAAAGTAGTCGAAGCGTCGTTTATTGACCACGTCGTTCGGAAAGAAATGGTGGGAGTTAAGCGGATTTTCATGGACGCCAGGTTGAATTATCCTTCTTATCGCTCTTTTTCGACGGACGACAGATGGCTACGCGTGTTCGTCACGGAACGGGTACTTTTATTTCCCGGCGACTAGTTATTCCGAAACGTTTCTTATCGCGGACAATTTCTCTCGAACAAGTTTAACGGGTCTGTCGGGAAATAGCGTCGGGTGTCACAGCCGAAATTGTCGACGGTTCTAAATACAGGCGCGCGGAACACGGAGACGCGTCTCCATTCATTTAATAACAATAGTCGGGAATCAAGCTGTCCGCATCAGGGATCAACGCGGTCGTTGGTGCTCGAAATCGGTTTATTTTACGAAAAAGACGACCTCAGCTGCCACGAGCAAACCCGAAAGCGTTACATCGAACGGCAATCGATATTTAACCTCCCACCGGCGGCGATCGCGAACGCGAACAACAAGAAAGCAAACGCAACAGCGTCATAAAACAAACCACAACATTGTAGCGCGACCGACGTTGCATTTCGATCGTTTGTATTTCAATCCGAACGAATATCTCCACCCACGCTCTGTCATTCGGCTATATTTTGTTGGCCGCGTGTGTTCTCCGCTATTTTCCGAAGGTCCCGTGGCAAGACCGTTCGAGCAAAACCGAAACCAGGCTAAAGGGCCGCGCGATCGCATCTACGCGCGCGATCACCGGACACACCTGGATGATACAGGTGGCAGAGGAGGATAATAAAAGGGGCCAGCTGTCCGTAATTTCCGAGCCTGCACGAGTCGAAATTGCCGGTATCAATCGAAGGCGATCGAAGGCGGTTTTGGTTGGACCGCGCGAGATCTCACCCCCTCGAGGTCTCGCCCACCTTCTTCGCTCCTCGGTGGCCGTTTTCCCGCGCGACGCGGCGTCGCGTCGCGTCGCGTCGCGTCGCGTCGCCCCGCGTCGCGACGCGCGCCGCGCGCCGCGACCGTGTTGCAGGCCGAAAAGGAACGAGGAAAAAGGCCGCGCGCGTCGGCGTCGCTCGGTGGCGGCATTCTAAATTTAGGAGGAAGTATTGATTTTACAATTTGGACCCCTCCCAAAGTAAAAAATAAACCAAGCCAAACGTACTCTACTTTGATAGAGTGCCTCTCCTCTGCGCGGCTCGTTTCGACGCACGGCCGAGACGGAGATACAAAAAGGGAAACATGGAGGGGCTCGGGGATGGTTGGTGGCGGGCCGTCGGGCTAGGGCGGGCGAAGGTAGGGGGCGAAACAGCCCCACGGATAGGGTGGGAGGGAAGAAAAGAAGAAGATAGCGATTGCCAGGGAAAGTGAGAGGGCGCGGGTGAGCTCGAGGGGGGCGAAACCGAGCAGGCAAACAGCTAGAGGGAACGAACGAACGAACGAACGAACGAACGAAAGGAAGGAAGAAAGAAAGAAAGAAATGAAAGAAGGGAGGAGGTGAGGCGAACGGGGGTGAACGAGGTTCGGAAGGAGAATACGTCGCGCCGCGCCGCGCCGCGCCGCGCCGCGCCACGCCGAGTTAGGGGTAGAGGGAAGAGAGAGTGGCGAAATACCGTAGTTCCAGCCTGGTAAGAAACAAAGAACAGAAAATTGATCGTTTGTTAAGTTTTATGTTCCCCGGGGCAGGCGAGGGTGGTCTGTGTTGCCCCCACCTTTGCCAGCGCACACCTTTCCTTCTCTCTCGGTCCCCGTCTCTTTTCTCCCGCCTCGCGACGCGCAATAAGACGAATCGAGGAAATTCTCCGCCCGGCACCGCGCCACCAAGGAAGAGGTGGGTACGCAGAAAAATGTACCGGCCGAGACAGAGAGAAAGGAAAGGGGAGAGGAGGAAAGGGGGGTGGGGGTTGAACGGGGTTGCCTGCGGACCGATAGAGAGACACGTGTACGTGGAAAAAGGCGGGGGTGGTGGTAGGTACCCCGGGCATCGTCCAAGTCAATGGAAGCTGGACGAGATTGCCTTCGTCCTCCGTTGTCCGTGTCTCCACGTCCGGTTTTTTTTTCCTTTTTTTTTTTTTTTACCAAGGATCAAGTTTAATTACAAGGAAACGCGCGTCCCTCGTATCTCCTTTTCGCTTTTCGAAAGTGAAAACGGAGGAGGCACGGAGTTTAGGTGCGGCAATAGAACGGTGGTAGAAGGTTGTTACGCGTTAAACGAGGCGGAGAGAACGCGAGCGGGACCGCTCTGGGCGGCTCTAAAACATTCGAGGACGTAAAAGGGATTTTAAAGGGAATAGGGAGCTATCGGGTTGAACGACGGTTGAATAAACGGTGTCGGTGGTTAAAGCGTGACCGATGACGATTTTACTCGCGGAGGCAGCAGAGTAGCGACGAGGTTCGATCGATCGGCTGGCGTGAGGTCCGTTTAATTAGAATCAATTCTCCGTTGGCGCGATAGCGAGGGGGAGGAGGTTAAAGAGTGTTTACCTTGTGCGCTCTGAGAGTCTTGCCCTCGCAGGCCAGAGTGACGTCGCAATAGGACTGCCGCTCGAGCAGCTGTGAGAACATGGTCTGTAGGTTGCTGTGATGGTACTTCCATCGTAGGCAATACTGTTGGGGGAACATGTTGGAGGATGACGTCGCGGGAGGTGTCGTTGCTGAACTGCCTCGTTGCTGAAGCATGCGCGGATCTGGCGCAGCCACCAGTTCTTCGCCGCCAAGATCCGTCCCTGTGGTTCACCGTAATCCCACCACCTTCCGTCTTCTCTCTGGAACATCGCAAGCTTTCGCGTACCTCTCTCATTGTTAGCTAACGTTCGGTCTACGTGTCGAGCAATTAGTTCGAAAAAGAAATGTTAATCGCTCGGCTGATCGCGAGAGGGTTCGAGACCGATTATACTATTCGCGTTCCCACGCTACAGACAGACGAGCTAATCAATTATCTTTCAGCACGGTCGGTTTCGGTAAAACTCAGCTTTCGGAATCGCGATTCGTTCGAAACCGCGGGTAATTTACGTTTCCTGTTAAACCACTTTGTTCCATCCGGTTCCGGAACGCCCGAAGGCGGTCCTCTAGTAACGGTCGCAGTTACTACTTTTTTTTTACTTCTTCCGTTCTACGCGGCATCCGCGTGTATCTGTTAACCACAACCGCATCTGCGATGTAAATCAGAGTTTTAGCGTAAACGTAGCTCGGCGAAGTCGCTTACGAGTGTCCGTCGATACCAACAGTCCCAAGTCCCGAGCCTCTGCGCCGACGAGATGACGACCGCTTCTAAGACGGTGGTGGCCTTCGAACCATTTACGCGGGAATCTGTTTCAACGTAACACGTCGATCACGATCTCTCCTGACGTCGTTGAGTCTCGCGTCTTTTCCCTGTAACATACAGCAGAGAGGGCTCGATCAAAACGCGTTTCCGCTTTCCTTCCAACGGAGATTAAGGTTGGCTCGAGAGTTCGATTACAGGTTCGATTCGGGTTCAATTATATTCGGATCAGCTTTATCTCGCGTTTACTCTTCTCCTTATCGTTTCTGCTAATTAAGATTAGTCGCGTTCCATTCGATTCGATTCGATTCGATTCGATTCGATTAGATTCAGTTCGAACCAGTCGATCCGGCCAGTTTTCCAGCGGATGTTGCAACCAGCTTAATTTACAGCCAGTCATCGTCGCGGGGATCCCCCGAACGACTACTTTTACGAAGCAATTTGCTACAACGCTTCCACTCGTGGTGCGTCTCTACGACTTTAGCGGGCGGTTAAGTATAGACTAGGCTGGAGGAAGGAAGGTACGAAATCGATCGGTTTCGCCCTTTGCTACTTGCCGTCGAACAAGTTTGCCGAAAATTAACAAACACTGTAACGGATCAACCGAATATTAGCAAGAAGACTCTAACGAAGATAAAACGGTGGAAGAAGGAAACTATTTAAGCTCGATATCGAACAGTTTGCTAGTTGGTTCGAGTTCTTTAAAGATTGCCAACGGGCGGGATCGACTCGAAGAATGCCAAGATTCCGTGGGAGAGAAGAAAGTTCGGTGGAAACTCGGGGGAAAAAGAAGTTCTCGTTGCATTATCTGGAAACGATTAACGTTAGCCGCTTGTATCTATTAGCATAATTATGGAGAGTGACTTCGTAAAATCGTGAAAGTCGAATATCGACATTCAACTTTCATCGGCTTCGCCGACCGCTGATGAACTTCCATTAAGGACGAATCGGGAAGCTGATTTCGCGAATCACCCTGCTCAAAATCGGTGTCAGAATCGGTTTATCCTGTCACCGGCGTTCAATGGAACCTGACACGGAGGGTGTTACGAGCGTAACTGGGCCGTAATTGTCGATTGATACGGTTTTCGCGTTGCGCGTTCGATCGCTTCTGCGACGATACACAGAGAGTTCGAACGAGAGTCGGTCTCCCATCGAGGACGAGTGGGTAATATCTAAGGCAGAGTTTAGACTGCACGCTCGACTGCGGTTTTAAAATTCCCCCCCAGGCTAGCTTCCACGGTACTCGTCGGTGGATCGTGGGAATCAATAAATTCCCCGAATCGGGAAACGTCGAGGGTACACGGATACGCGGAAAAAATGGAGAAGGCGCGAATTCCCGCGAAATTACGATCCCGTCTCTTTCTAATATTCATCCGTCGAATTCTCCCGTCACCGTCGTCTTTGTCTCCTTCCGTCGCGATGTAAAAATGCCGATGGAGCGCGCGCGGGGTAACCGGATGTCGAGGATTTTTGCCGAGGTCGCAGGGTCGTCTCGCGACGGTATTCAGGCTTTGGTACGTACGCGCGCATACACGTACGGAGAGAGGAGTGTATCGGAACGCGAGCGCGCAGCGACCCTCGTTTAGGTAGCCTAGATTCCTCGAGATACTTTCTATTGTGTTTACGGATCGGATTAGAGTACCTTTCGCCGTTGAGAAAATGGCTGGGCTCCCCGGGACGCGGAAGAGCGTGCCGCGCGCCTCGCGATGACCTTTTCGAAATCCGCATAATAAAATCGGGAAATCGGCATATTATATCGTCCCGATAGACGATTCCGCGTAAACTGGTAAATCGTCGCGTTCGTCGAATGGATTTGTTCGGAATTTAGAACAGAACGGTACTACTACGCGCTCGGTCTCGGTATCCGGAATATTCATTCGCGAAGACGGCGGACCGGCGGATGTTCGCGTTCGTTCAAGAGACAATTTTAGTAAATTTCTATTCATGAAATACTGGGAAAGAACAGAAGCCACCCCCCAAGGAAGTAATTAAAACTGAAAACCCGAAATTAAAAGAAGAGAGCGCGGAACGGGCCGTGGGTGGGGTGCGCGGGCAGTGGTAAGGAGGGAGGAAGAAAAAATGAGAAGCTCGATTTTAATTATAGTTCCTCTAAAACCACTCGGTCTCTGAATTAATAAAGAAAGGATTGAAACCGAGCCGAGTACAAAGTCTCTCCTCTTTTCAGTGCCTTCCTAGAACGCGTTAGAATCAACGGCGCATTAATCTCCGAGTAAGTTCTCGTTAAGAAGATACCAAACTGATATTATATACACCGTGGAACCGATTTTCCCTGAAAATCCCCTTTCCGGCCCCACCGTACCGTCCGTCGACTCGCCAGCCCCGCTAAATTAATCACAAGATTAAACCGCGATCGTTTCTCAAACTTTCAAACTTTTTCCGCCCCTTTTTTCTTCCGCCTCCGATTATTCCGTCGAGCGAAGCGTTCATTGCCGCGTGGCGAACGAGCCTCACCACGGCCTCGTTCGCAGCCCGGAATACTGTTACAATTCGCCTGATCGAACCTTATGTAAAACTAGTACGTATCATCCGGTACGTACCACGTACATTTGGTTAAGCGGTTATTCGCGAACGCTGGGCTAGAGAAACTAACGATTCATCTCGGGACGGGGAAAACCTTTCGAACGGTTAAAACAATGGATCAACGTGAAAGCAGCTGGTTTAATTAACCTTAAACGCTAGACAAAGGTGTGGCGGATCTAAATTCGGAGTGAAAAAAAAAGGGCGAGGGGGAGAGGGGAGAAAAAAATAGAAGAAATCTTCTGGAAACTTTGCAGGCAACAATTGAAAATAACTCCGGGATACTTCTGAATAGCTTCGGGCCAACGACAATCGCTCCAAGTCGAAACTTTGCCAGACGAGAAGCCATGAAACTTCCACGACTGCAATTAACTGCTGGAACAACTAGGAATAATTCGTAGGGCAACTTGGCCGAAATTATGTTCCTCGATTGAAAAAGGAGAAAAGGGAGAAAGAAACGCTGCTGTCTAAAGCAAAACCGTTGAAGTAGGCGGTAGCGCGCGATATCGCGGGGATTTCCGATAAAAATCTGTGCTCTTTTCACCGTGGAAAGATCAGAGAGGATCGATCGCGGTCGAACGAAAATTTTTGCCAAATTTACGGAGCGTGCATTCTCGCGACGTAACATTTTCATCGTTCGCTTCTTCCCTCCTGTCTCACGGTTACAAAGATTCTCCCGCACATGCATATACGTGCAACGATAGTTCGGTATAACGGTTCCGCGGTTGCGAGTTACCGCGCGAGAAGACCGAGAAGAACGGAAGAAGATCGACCGACAGAATTATTAGTATCGCAAACGTATCTCCTTTTGACCGAGTTTTCTAGGGATTTTTCCCTTTTCTCTTTTTTTTTTTTTTTTCTTTTTCGATAGAACACGACACAGGGCCGCCGGATAACGAGAGTCACGATAGTGGCTTTATCACGGTCCGTGATAAACCTTCGTTCTCTCGTTTCGATTCCGTCTCGCGCAGACGAGGGGGCGTATACACACTGGTTGGTTTTCCTCGCGCACGCACGTGCCACATCGCGCACGACGTTCTCCCGTTTCATGGAAAACAGCGCGCAGAACACGGATACCGAGAGATAATTGGTCGTTCGCGAGAAGATCGCTCCGTTTTTCGCCAATTCCATCGATATCCGCCGCGCTGCGTCAACGTCCCGGCACAACAAGTGGTGACGAGAAACGTCGAATCCGTGACGAAAACAAACGCGGTAGCCGCGTGGAAATTGAAAATCACCGTTTCCAGTCGCGTCCCTCCCGCCGCACCTCGATCGAGCCCGTTCGAGGTGTCGGCGACGTTTACGGCGCTGATCTACGCGTACGGAATTCTGTTCGCGCGTTGCTCGAAAACTCGTCCACCGTTTCCGACTAGTCGATCCGCGAGACAAAGTTTACCGCGGCGAACCCACGAAAATCACCGCCGATGAGAAGGAGGGTTAGGCAGAGAGAGAGTGGGCGATGAACTTTTTTGCAAAAGTTCCACTTTCCCACCCCGGTATATTTTTGAGGAAAAGTTTTTCCGAAGCGTCGCGGCATTAAAATTCTGCACGGGAGGAGGAGGAGGAAACCCCCTGTCCTCCCTGCTACCCGGAACGGAACGTGGTGCAAAGCGAAAAGCGCCGCGGTCCATCGGGG
The DNA here is from genome assembly GCF_050948175.1 of Xylocopa sonorina. Classification (NCBI taxonomy): domain Eukaryota; kingdom Metazoa; phylum Arthropoda; class Insecta; order Hymenoptera; family Apidae; genus Xylocopa; species Xylocopa sonorina. The sequence continues at coordinate 10,750,737 of NC_135204.1, forward strand.
AAAGTAAATTCTCGAAATGACCTGTTACATAAAAACGAAATTTCCACGGGGCGGTCGTAAACTTTCGGGCGGAGAAAAAAAGAGGGCGAGATAAATTCGTAAAAAGGCGCGCTTTTTGCTTTATTACGCGATATTTCTCGTAGCCGGAAGGTGAAAGGGGTGGGGTCGTGGGCGCAGGGGAGTCGACTTGAAAGCGTAAACTCCGCTGGTTTTACTGCGCACGGCGGGGGAAAAAAATGCGACTTCGTCTTTTCGAAAAAAACGGGCGTAAACGTAAACACGTCTCCCCTTTAGCCAACCCCCAGACCCCCCGTCGCTCCTGACGGAACACTCTTTTCCTCTCTATTTTTCCCTTTTTCTCCTTTTTCTCGGGGGGTTTTTTTTCTTTTTTTTTTTTTTTTTTTATCATCTCCATTGTGTTCTCGGCTGGCGCGCACCGAACGCGAACATCAAAGAGGAGTATAATTACGCGCGCAGAGTCGTTTCCGCGCTCGCCAATTGCGTGCCGCAACGCGCCAGAATTGCTCGTATTTGCGATCACGTTCACCAACAGAACGAAAAACTTATCGCAAACGAAACCAAGTTTCGTTTGCACCTTATTTGTTCGTTCGTTTGTTTCTCTTTAGGCGGGGAAACCGATCCGAAGTATGAGGCAATTAATGGAATTGGGCGGCACTTGGCGACACACGCAGGTGAAAGGAGCGCATTAATCATGCGAGTCGCGACGCTAAACGCGGTCCCACAACGCTGTCCGAGAAATCGGACGTCAACGCGTAAAACGCGAGAAATATAGAGGCACGTTTATGCGCTAGAAAGTACCGATTGTCTTCATCGTTTGAACAACGTGGACGAAGTTGAAAAGAAAAGTGACTTCCCAGTCACGTATTCGAACCGGGTGCAAGGTACGGTCAAGTTACCTGCACGGGCCGCAACTTCCTCCTTGCTTTCATCTTCGAAAACGGTAACGACGATTAAACGACACCCGGGTAAAAGCGAAAGGAAGCGCGGATGGCGAGAGATGGCAGCAGAGGAGGAGCAGGAGGAGGAGAAGGAGAGTCGTTGGTCACGTTCGGGATGCGCCAAGCCAGCCGGAAGTTCTTGACGGAACCGAGACACTCGCGGGAAATGCACGGCGGAATAAGATTACGAAAAGCGGGGAAAAGTTTTACGGTTCGATTCTCTTCCCTCGGAGGAGTTCGACAACTGGACGTATAATTGCCACCTGTTCGAGAGACGCGCGGGGTGTATCGTTTGGCAAAAAGTATCCGGCGATGGTTTCAACGAGCACCGCGAACAGGCACGAAACCTCGGAGAAACAACAGCGACAAAACACACACACGGGCACGCACACTCCGTATGCAATTACCGGCGCGTACCGAGGCTCGTTTCCACGCGTTGTCCACGCGCGCCGCCTTCTCCGTCTCTCCCGCTCTCCTATATCCCTCTTCCGTCCCGGTCGCGATCGAGTCAGAAACCGTGGAAAACGAAGGAGGCTCGAGCAAAAAGCCCTCGCGGGTCCATTAAGGGCACCAACCGCGTCCTCGTAGATGCTTCATCGCTGTTTATGGACGTTCGCGTCCGTAACGACGATGACGAGTCGTCGTCACCACGTTGATAACAATAGCGACGGTAGCGGCGGTGGCGGTAGCGGCGACGATGACGACGAGGACGACGACGACGACGACGAGCCAAGACGACGCGATTCTCGCGGACACGGACGCGCGCCAACCACGGAAATTAAGAAGTCGCGTTTATAAAACGCAACGACCTACAATGCTCGAAATGCCAGAGAAGTGCCCGTACTCGTGTGTCTCTTCTGGCCGCCTCCCCCATCTCGCCCACCCCCTGGCTCGACGAGCCGCCATCACCGCCGCCACTGCCTCCTTTTCCACCGTTCGTTCGATGCGTATCCCTCCTCCTCCTCCTTTTCGCTTTTTCCTCCCCTTGACTGAGCCCCTTCTTAGGCCGACTGCTTCCCCTCCCGCCTTCTAGCTCTTCGCCAACCACCGCCCCCACTATAATATATATACATACATATATATACCTTTTCTCCTACGATCCGATACGAACGATGCGATGCGATGCGATGCGATGCGATGCGATGCCCCGAGGAACCGATACAACACTGTACACATATATGCACCGCGACGACCAGCCGGGAACGCGCTTCTTTTTTTCCCCGATTATATTAGCTTTCCCTGGCGCACCGATACCCACCTCCGCCGCCGCCGCCGCCGCCGCCGCCGCCACCGGCGTTGCTACTGCCCGTATATCTCATCCGATGTTTTGGAATTCGACGGGTGGTGGTTGTTTTGCGGGCGGGTCGAAGATGCAACGTAACGTGCGTCACGAAAGCGCGGCGATAAGGAAGCGCGGAGAAAACGGAGGCTCGTACGAGCCACCGACCGATAAGCTGGGCTGACCGTAGACGATGTAACGGCGGATCTCCTCTAATTATTCTCGTCCGACCCGTCCCGGTACAAAAGCCAGGGGATATTCTCGATTCAAGCTTTATCGAATGCGGCCGAAAATAAACTTAGACTTTTAGATTTAAACGAATCGATCCCGTAATTGGTTCACGTAACTCGGTTACCGAGTAAGCTCTCCACCAGCCGTTCGGCGGGGCTGACAATGGGGCGGAAGATGAAAAGGGAAATTGAAAACTAACGCGACGACGCGTCGCGCCCTCCGCGGCCGTCCCGGCTCCGCCGTTCCGTTTCGCACGGAGACTCGGAATTTCTGTATTTTCGAAAGGATCGGAATTTTACAAGTAGGCCTTATCGTCGTACGGCTCCCCGTCCCGCTCGAGAAATGTACATACGATAACCTTTAGCGTGGAACTTCGCCCGGCCGTTCCAACGATGACACAGTTTTTCAGAAAAACGTCCACGTCCTTGGAAAATTCTCAACCACCGTCGACGAAGACCCTAACCGGAGTACGGTACGGAGGAGAGTGGTTCGTTCGGTGGTGCGAAGGGAAAAAAAGTTGGCCGATATCGTCCAACGGTTTTATATCCAGTCGATAAGAGAGCTCGAGGGGAGAGGGGAGGGGAGGACGCGTTGCTGGAAATAACGAGGAGATCGAAGACAGAAAATGCCACACAAGGAGACGCTCGCGTGCGAAACGGCCTGGAAGAACAATCCAGAAGCTCGCGGAACGGCTCCCAAGTGGGACTTCTTCCGTTCTAGGCCAACCGCCTCGATCTCTGCCAGTCGCACGATGCACTCCTCCGATAGCGAACCATTACGAATACCACCGATGTTTCTGTACGCGAACGATACGTTTATCGTATTATGGTTTTAAACGCGTTACTCCTCTCTGAAACGTTTCGATCGGGATAGACGCGTAGAGAGAAAACGCGTCGAAGCTACAAGTGGTTCCTCAGCCTTTCCGGCGTCCCGCGGAGGGGATGATTTTTTCGGAGCTACTCGTACCGCTCGGTCTCCTCTTTTTTCCAAGGGAAATCCGTTCCGAGGCGAGCGGGGACGCGTCGTTTGTCGTTTCTCGTTAATCGAATTAATCGAAGCTCGCGCGAAATTAACCAGGTCATCGTTTATCTACAAATTTAATAGACCGAAACGTACTTTCAATTCCGACAAAGAAACCCTCGCCCGATTCAGCGACTCGAACGAACGACTACCAGCCGTTCTATTTTTAGCCGCCCGAATAAAAGTCGACCGTTTTCAACAAAAACGCGTTCTTAATTTATCCATTTAGCCGCCTACCACTATAAACTCTCCACTCGAAATGGCCCGAAATACAGGCAAACGGGATTCACTTCCAGCTATTTCCCCCATCGTTATCGTCGCATCTGGGAATGCGAGAACAAAGTATCGAACGCGTAACTTGCACGTCATTCAACGCGCCCCGAGGACCGATAATCGATGAGATACGACGACGCTAATCGCGAACATGGAAAGACCGGATGATTTTCTTCGACTACCTTCCTCCCTCCGTCCCTCCCTCTAAGCGCGACGGTTACGCGCTCTACGCGTTCTTTTACGCTCGTTCGCCGCTTCCGGTTCGTTGGACGGTGACCAACTGTTCCTCGAGTACCATCGCGAGATCATTGCCAAATTGATTCCTCCCTCCGTTTTAACCGCGGGAAGCGGTTACGCGCGATGAGAAGAAGACATTTTCGTTTGAAGCGAGGAAAAAAATATCGCATTAGATTACGCTCCATCGAGCCACATGTGTGCACACGGAATCGCGCACAGACGCGCGGGGGTCTTCACCGAGATCCACTAAAGCGAGCGTTAGTCAAGTGCACTCGACGATTACTGGCCGACACATACTCCAATGATCTCCGTAACCCGTGTTTCTCCGAGTCAAAGCGGACGGATACCGAAATTTCTGTCCGTCTTTACTTCGATCATTCATAAAATTGGCTACAACCGTCGCTGAAACGTCTATTCTCATCCACGGGTATAGAGGCACGGCGAAGAGAAGCGAAGCTTCTATATAAAAAGGAAACACGTCAGCTTCGAAATAGAAAATTTTACCGGGATAAAGTCTTTTTTGGTCCCGTTGCCTTCGGACCCTCTTTTTAAGAGGCTACCTTGTAATAGGGTAGAGGCTGCTCCGCGAAATCCAAAAAGAGAAGCAACGAAAAGGTAGGATTCTTTTTTAACGGATACCATGTCGAAAAGTCCGAGTGGAGAGATAGGCGCGGCTACTCCTCGAGAGTAGGAACGGGAAGAACGAACCGATTTCGAATCGATTGGTCGGGGTACAATTATGAGAGTGTATTAAAGGGTCGCGCGGAACGTGGACGAATACGCAAACTAGGGTAACTTTGACATCCACAGGCCCGTGACACGAGACTTACGGTACTGAAAAGAGACTCTCGGATACTCGGAGCGTGGCTGGTAAATAATAATACGTCGTTGCTAATGGAAACCTACTTCGCGTTGGCTTCTCCAGAGTAGGTTTCGCGAAAGGGAAAAGTGTGTCATGCACAAAAGCCTTTTCCAAATCGTCTTAAAGCTTCGCTACTATTATCATAACGATGTCAGATGCCGCGTAAAATTCGAGTAATACGGTTGGGTAGACTCGGCCGGCGGGTACTCTCTCTACCTGGGTCGCTGGTATAGGTGGATATAGGATGAAATAAGAATGATAAAAGTTGGCAACAGAAATTGGGTTTGCAGAAGCTCGAAAGTTGGCGAAGAAAGTCGGGAAAGTCTGTGTAATTACTGATTTTCCGGGAAACGTCGGTAGACATTTAGGAGAAAGTTAGCAGTTAGAAGAAACGGTGAATCGGATTTTAGGCCGCAAGCGTGCCCGCGGATACAATAGGATCGGTCGGTTCGATTAAGAAGAAGGATACTCGGTTGATACAACGGGGCTACGGAGCATAGTCTACACGAACCTGGAGCTCCCGAAGAGAAGACCATTCCCCTCCGACGCCTCCTCCTCGGCCAGTCGTGTCCCGAGTTGGCGTAGACACAACCGGTTTCCGCGGTGTTCACCCGCTTTTTGAGAAAAAATTGAACCAGTTTGTAAAACGAAAAAAGCTCTCCCCACCAAGCCCCGTGGGCGCCCCTCCTCGCTCCTTCTCTATCCCTTTACTCGGATTGCCGCGAAGGCTCATGGGAACCGAAGCGATTCCAAGCGTCCCGGAATTCGATGCGCATCAAATGAAAAAGCCTCCAGCGTTGCCAAGATTTTGACCCGCTATCCCCTTCCTCTCTCTCTCTCTCTCTCTCTCTCTTTTCTTTCCACCTCGGTTTCTATCCGCGGATAGGCGGCCGTTACCAATATTTCCTTTGGCTCTCCGATTTTGTTCAACTCCGCAAACGAGACGTCCCGACGCGACTACTCCGGCTGGTACCAAAATGTCGGAGCGAACGTCTACCGCACTCGTTGCCACATAGAGATATAGACGCGTCTTCCTCCTATACGCGTATAGACGGAGCGGAACGCGAGGCTTACGCGCTCGGTCGTAAAACATGCCGCGGTTCTGAATACATTCTAGGGAAGAGCGTGGTTGCAACGTAGGCCGCCTCGAGGCTTCCTGGCAGGGACTATTGATTTTCGAATTGGTTCAAAATTTCCATAATACCACGACGGGACGGTTGAGAGGGTACGGCGAAGCGCGGCTGGGCGGTAGCGAGAAGGGTGCCGGGGAAGGATGAACAGAGTCAGATAGAAACACAGACGGGGGCTGGAGAAGCGGAGAAAACAGAGAAGAGAAGAGAAGAGAAGCGTACACAGAGTCTGGTGTATATAGAGGAAAAGGGGGGAAGGGCGAGAAGGAGAGGAGATAGGCCGAAAGAAGGGGAGGTAGAAGGAGGGTGGAAGCCGAATGCACGTCAGAGGGTGAGTCGCCGCGGCCTCGGACGGTTTCGAACTTGGCAAAGTTCACCGGTTCAAAAGAGACACCCCGCGCCCGCTCCACCCTTTCGAGAGCACCCCACCATGATTCACCCCGCGCGTTTCGTTTCTCGCTTCTCCTAGGCTTCTCTCGGCCGTCGCCCGTCGGCCAACTTCACCCTGCCCCAACCCCCGCGACACGATTCCCCCCCATCAAACGGGCCGAGCATCTCGCACGTACACGCACACCGACGCGTTCAATTCCCCCTTCCTTTCTGCACCCTCCTCTCTGTCATTTGCCGAGCACCTCCGCACAACGCGCCGCTTCTCTACGTGTTCGTGTACACAACACAACCGATGCCAACCATGCCGACGACGTGAACGACCGCTCGTTCCTCGTTGCGTTACATCGTGCTAACGATACCACCGGCAAGGGTATTACCCTCCTTGTCCCGTTCGGCATCGTTTTCCAGAAGAAACGGTGTTTAATGCGTTATCCGAACATCTCCTCCTCTCCTCTCCTCTCCTCTCCCATTCGCTCCTCTTACAACCACTCGGTTCCCTTCCCTTTCCTCTAGAGCTTTTTTTTCCGCCTCTTCCTTCCCTTTACTCGCGAGACTGCTTCCCGTCTGAACTTTCCTTCGATCAAGACGCCTATAGAACTCTTACAACCGACGATCTTCCTTTCGAACGAAGGAAACTACCTATTTTCTCTTGTCGAAACTCGCGGTCAGATTCGTCAGTGGTATCGAGAAATTCGGCTGGTTTCCGAAAACTCCCGTCTGTTACCGGTTCTTTCGAGGCGCGCGCGCGCGCGCGCGCGAGATCAAAAGTGTTTCGGCAAAAATTCTCCGAGACCACGCGGCCGAGGGAAGCGAAGGGAGCGTCGTCGCCCGCCAACGCCGTGGACAGAATGACGTACGGTCTGGCATCGCGTTCCTCTCTTTTTACAAATTCCTCTCTCCATCTCTCCTTGCGCCGTCCCTGGTCAGACCCTTCTACTTTCCCTTGACGTAGGAAGAAAGAGAAAAAAACTGCCGGGCGGAGAGGGAAAAGAAGAAAAGACGAAAAGGTAAATGGGTAGAGAGGAGCAGCAGCACGCGTCGCGTCCTCTTTGTCCCGCGATTCTTCGACTTTCGTGATAGAGGACGTCGGTTGAACGGGTACGGGCGGGGTGGAGATCCGCTTGAAAAGTGCGCCGCAGCTCAGCCAAAAGAGGCATGAATCCCTGAGCGTGCCGTGACATGACCTGTCCTAACTGGACGGATCTCGTACCGTGCTCTCTTCTTTCTGCACGATCGCACTTCACGTGCCCGCTTCCACCGCCACTTCTCCTACCGTGCCAGCCCTGGCCCCTCTCTTCCTTAACGCGTGTTTCGCCAACCGGACCAGCTTTACACCTAGAACGGGTGTTCCTCTTTCTTCCTTTATTATCCCCACTTGCAGCCCACCGAAATTTAGCGCTACCGCGCGTCGCCAACAGTTTTCAGACGCGAGTGACCCCGATGCAACGGTTCGATCTGGCCACGAACGCGCGATCATTGACGCAGCTCTGACATCGAGATCCATAAATACCGGAGGTGAAACAAAGTTCCACGAGTTTCTCCGCTCCTCTTTTTTTTCTCCTTTTTTTCATTTTTAAGCGCGTTACGAACGTGCGAAAAGTAGTTCAGACATAAATGACCCTAATATGCGGTTCTAACTTTAGGGTTCTCTCTGGTAGTGCCTTTTATCGATTGCCGTCAAAGTTGCTTACAACCGTGACTCCGTTTCTGTTGTCGTACCGTAGAATCTGTCCGGTTGTTTCGCATTTTCCCGTGTGTCACGATTAATGGATTCCGTCATTAACGAGGGGGGGGGTGATAATGCTGGACGCGCGACGCTGCCGCTCAAAGTTGCGAAGCGTGCTCAGGGAGATTACCGTGTCGTTGTTTGAGAACACGAATTTCAGATTCAGTGAAAGAAAGAAAGAAAGAAAGAAAGAAAGAAAGATCTGATTATCTCGCGTAACGTAAACCAACGATGGTACCAGTGTGTATATTATGCAATGCATTCGACTTGGTTCGCTAAAACTCGGGCAAAACGAAGGAAGGCTAGCTACAAGCTGTATCACTTACGATTCGTTAACGAGGTTACTCGACGTAATTAACTCGAAGAAGATGCGAACGGGACATAAATGTAGCTAGTGCGTAAATTAGCCGCATCAGCATAATTACAGATCGCGAATGCCGTTGGTTATAATTATCGATAGTAATTACAAAGGATAGAACAAATTGGAGTTTGCTTAACGCGGCCGAGCGGCCCGCCGGTCGTATTGTTAATTCAACGACAAGTTAACGTTCCCGCGTAGCGCAAAAACCGAGACGGCACGTAAACGGTGAATCGATAAATCTATTACGATAAGACGACGCGACGCGTTACAACTTCACCGTTACTCATACGCGACGCAGACACTCGCGGGCACACGCGTACAAAGTGGAAAAACTTCCGTTAGTTTCCTAGCCCATCCGAGTAAGAGGAACGAGAGCCCGTCGCGCAGCTTTTTATTTACCATTTTTCCCGCGGTCGATACGCCGCGTTTTTACATTTTTTTACATTTTCCTCGTCCCGCGCGATCTATCGTGCGAAAGTAAGAAGAACGTGCACCGTTGCTCGATTTTGCCGCTCGATTTCGACTCTGGGAACGAACCGGTGCTGCGATTTCGATCGAATTATTCCTTACCAATACAATCGCAGAATTCTTTCCCTTTGTTCTCTCCATTATTCCATCTAATTAATTAGTTAACAACAGTTAATGGAAACAGCACTGATCGATAATCTAATCGGCATACACCGGAACCGCTCGACACCAGACTAAAGACGCGGTGACTAAGCAGCGTCGTTTCACTTTTAAAAGTTGATCCCAGTCTGAAAAGGGTCCGACTCCGAAAGTAAGTATCCTATTTTTTTTGTTCGATGGAATCTCCGGGGCGAACGGTGACTAGTAGAGCAACGCCGGGAGTATCGCGAAAGAAAGAAAAGAGCAAGACGAAAAAAAAGGCAAGCAGCGAGAGGAGCTCGGTTCACAGGTAGACGCATCGAAATCGAGAGGGGTGACCGGTCGTGAAAGAAACGCCAAGCAGTCAGGTTAAGCTGAAACTGCGAGGTCGTGCTGCTTGTCGAAGACGACGACGACGACGACGACGAGGACGACGACGACGACGATCCACCGCCACCCTGCGCGTTCAGAGGAGTTCGAGGGAGAAAGAGGGGACGGAGAGAGAGAGAGAGAGAGAGAGAAAAAGAGAGAGAAGAAAAAAAAAGAAAAACAGAAAGATATCGAAGAAGGAACCGCAGGGCCGTTTCTCGACTACTACCCACTAAGAGATCCGGGCTTAGCGGCGGGAAAATAGGAATAAAAAGCTCGAGGAGAGATGAAACGAATTAAAAAACCATAAAAGTACCGGTCTACGGGCAACGCGATTGGAAGCGTTGCGAGATAATGCGCGTGACGTTCCAATAATACCGCCCCCTCGTCCTTGTACTTATTTCCTTTAGTTCTTCCTTTTAAGAGAGGAGGAAAATTTTAATCCCGTAGACGCGCGTACTCTCTGGCTCGTAATTTGCAAGTTCGATCGCGACTCCGGTTTCCCCGGGACGATGACAAACCCGGGACCGAGATTATCCCGGTGAGTAATTTCGTTTGCGATTAAAATTGAAAACGCAATTTCGTCCTCGGGAGACAAGGGAAGTAACTTGGTGAAAAATTCGATACTCGACGCTGACAGTAGAGACGTTGGCTGCGTTAAAGGTTTTCCGATAAAGTATCGGTCGACAGGGACGGTTTACGCCACTAAATATTGTCCGTTCCCGGTAACGATAGTATTTAAACGAGGAACGAATGCGCGCGGTGTTTTCACTTGATACGTACAAGCGAGCGCATCAAGATTCGCCGGGCAATTTATTTTCCTGTTACGCGAATGCGAATGACCGGCAGAAGCTTGCGAACACGAGCACCATCAATGTTAAGAGCATCTTAACACGGACTGATGAGAATACGAGGCTAGTTGTACGCAGCTGTCACTGCACTCGCTGGGAGTGTATCGTCGAGGCCAGTTACGGTGCAGATCCCCGGCGTGCACGATATCGTTACTGCACAACCGAGACGCAGACGGATACTCCACTCTCCAACCATTACCAGACGCCGATTACTTTAAACCAGTATTGCCGAAATTAGAAATATTGGTTACAAACTGTTCCGAGCTCGAACATCGATACCGTAGAGGATTAAAAACCCGCGATACGATATAGTCCATGTTCGGGAAGAGAGTAAAGAACGAGATATTATCTTGCCAGGGTAGGGAGGGAAAGAAGAACGGTTACACGACCGAACAGCAAGATGGAAGAAAAACAATTTGCGCGAAACGCGAATATAAAGAACGTTCCCCTCGGAGCGGAGCATTGCGCGTGCATTTACAATTATATCGTGGCGATCGTAAACGAGATTCCAGCACGTTTTGGAACGATCGATCGGAGCGCCGTAGCAACTAACTCTGTTTCGCTTTAGCCGTATTCTCGGCGAGCGAATGTAACGAAAGAACAAGAAACGAACGGGTTACGAGCGAAAGAAATAACGATAGAGGAGGAGAGAAAGAAACAAAGGACGGCCGAAGAGGAAGAAGGGAGGGAAAAGGATACGATGGATTCGAAATGGGACGAAGAAGAAGGGATAAAACGGAGAGGAAGGGGGGCGGGGGGGGAGGAGGAGGAAGAGGAGGAGGAGAAGGCGAACTGTAGCTACATGGAAGAGAGGAACTAGAGATGGGAACGTAACAGGCACTCTATTCGCGCGTAAGGACCGGTCGACGTACGTGTTTGATCGCGATACACGGACGGCCAAGAGGGAAGCCGCTCCCCCCTTGCCCCACGTGTGTGCACACAAATTCCGGGGCTTGCCTGGATCCGACTAGTCGACTGCACGTTTTTCGAAATACGGGAAAGTTATGAAATATCGCGAGCGCCGTGAAACTTTTAATGCGAGGTCCGGTGGCTCGGTTGCCCCCTTCCACCCTTCCTCAACCTTTCTCGCAACCCGCGGCCGCCTATACGGTATAGAATACACCTGGCCGTATAACCGAGCCTCTACCCGTGTGGCATGGGGTGGCACGGGCAACTTTTTTATTAAAAAAGTTTTTCGAAATAAAAATCAGACGCGACCCTGGTGGGGAGAGACTCGTGTACACCCACGACCGTTCAAGAATATACCACGAGGCAGGCGGTCTCCCCCGCTCGAGTACAAGTTCCTGCTGCTGCTATGCACGGAATCGCATTAGGAGCGTGCATCTGCTCGTAGCTCACGATCGCTTATTCATCGCGCGGGAGTCAGAAGAGATCGTTTCGCAGCAACGACGGGTGCAGCGAAAAGTTCCATTGCTCTGGTGGAAAGAAAGAAGAACCGTGAGAGAGATCGAGGTTTCCCTTCGAAACGGACGTTTATCCTTGGTTGAAGACGCAGGGACGTGGACGATTAGAGGAAGGGGGACAGACACGTTGAAACAGGTTGAATCGCGTCTTCGACGACGGTGACATTTCTCTGACGCGCAAATAACATTTTTTCCCAATAGTCGATGCTCGGAACAAACGAACCACTCAACGGGTCCGACTGGCGGTACGTCCGGAGGTACCACCCCTCTTTGATATGGGTCAACCAAAACCGCGCCGCCGCTGGCCCCCGTGTCGCGGCCGTTCGCGACGAATCCACCGTTGCACCCTCTCGGCCGCGCGCAACGATACCTAGACAGAGAGCGATTGGCAAAAGGAGAGAACGGGCGTGCGTACAATCGGAGAAACTGCGAAACCGGTGGCGGTGGTGGCGGTGGCGGCGTTATCGTCGTCGTCGTCGTCGTCGTCGTAGAGCGGAGGGTATCCCGTGCAGCAGCAACAGCAGCAGCAGCAGCAGCAGCAGCAGCAGCCGTCGCCAGGAGGAGGCCGAGGAGAGCAAGCAGCGGAGGCGGAGGCGGAGGAGGTGGATGAAGAGGACGGAGCCCCGGAGTCAGGAGCAGGAGACGGAGGAGAAAGAGGCGGAGGAGGCAGAAAAGCGGAGGTGGCTCGTTCGGGGGATCTTTATCAAAGTCAACGCACGCCGGTCACCATGGCAACGAAATTGGATTTTTTTTTCCAAGTTTTTTCGGCCCTTCTCGCCGGCGCCCATTCTCGATGGGGGAGAGAGAGGAGATGGAGGCTCGACGGAGGAGATGGCGGCGGCGGCAGCGTCGGTGGCGGCGGTGGCGGTGGCGGCGGCGGTGGCGGCAGCGACGGCGGTGGCGGAGCAGGCAGAGGGAAAGTGGTAGGAGAGAACCGAGGAAAAGAGAAAAGAGGGAAGAGGGAGGGAGAGGGAGAGAGAGAGAAAGAGTATCGAGAAGGTCGGGGAGGCTCTGACGAACGGCGACCGGGGAAGCCAATAATTCGAATTGAGAACAGCCAATGGCCGTGCATCTGATTTTTTGTCGTATCATCGTCGAGGTCGTCCGCCCTCTCCCCAGCCCCCGCATCGCTCCCCCACCCCCGCCTCCTCGCGGCCAAGCGACGAAAGGGGCCGCTCTGCCTGGCTTTTTGTAAAATCTCCCATCCTCCAACATTGCCGCCGCCGCCACCACCACCGCCACCACCACCACCACCACCACCATCGTCTCTGTCCTCCTCCTCGTCGTCTTATTCTCCTTTCCAACCTCCACGTCGTTCTAGCTCTTCGTTGTCCTGGCTCTCCTATGGTGTTTTGCTGGATATAGGTACGCGCACTGCAAGGATGCGTGGAAATACATCGGACGATGGTGCATCCGCCGTGCACTTGCCGGAAACCTTCTGCGTCGCGCTCTACAACCGTTCCTGGCTATTTAATGGAACAGCCGGATTCCTCGTGTTTATCCCTAAGCGTAAACGCGCTCTCATCGAAACCAGGCTTTTTCCCTTTGACGATCGTTTAGAAATTTCGTCCCACCGACGCGTCATCGCCGGTATCGAACACACTCGTGCGTCTCCTTGCTTCTACGAACTTCGCGGAACACCGGCATTTGCAACTTCTCGGATTCGAACTTGACGCGATTTCCCCGTAAAGCTTTTCGCTACTGCGCCAGCCAAGAACCACCACCAGCACTCGAAAAGAAAGTTCTCCGTACAAGCGATCCTCGATCCTTCGCAAGCCTTTCGTTCCATTTCTGTAACGAACGAAATCGTCGTCGTCTAGCGATTAAGGGCACCAACAGCTTGAACTTTCATTATGATTCGAATGACGTGCAAAATGGTAAAATTTGTCCCGAGCCAAATATAAATGGCCCGTGGTGTTATAAAAATATGTGAACCCGCAGAGAGCCGCCCCTCTTCCGTGTTCCAAAGATGTACAAGACTAGGCCACGTCCTTCGACGCCGAGGTTCCGTTCGGGTTAAGCGGGTGTCCTTTTCGGAATCTCGCGGGTATCGCGTACCTAAGCGAACCACGTACTCTCTCTCTCTCTCTCTCTCTCCCTCTCTCTCTCACACACGCACACACACACACACACATTTATCTCACCAGCCATTCCTGGGCCAACGTAGCGGCGCGAGTTCAAAGCTCGAGAGCGGGAAAGAGTACGGGAACTTCCGGTGGAACGATCCACGGCAGCGAGTCAGGCATTCCGCGGCTGCAAAGTTCGAGCCTGGCCGAGGCCCCGAGGCTCTCGCTCTTAATGACGCCAGAATCAGCGGCGGAAGTGTGCTTTAGAGTTCTCGAGCGCGACTCGAAGCGATCGAGCCGAACGAGAGATCGTCGTTTGCCCGGCGAAGCCGTTTCGTAAACAGCTGCCCGCGATGCTGTGTCGCGCGGTGTTGGAAAATAATGGAGAAGAACGATTGTGCAATCGCGATTGGTAGCGTAGAATTTAAAATTGAAAGCGTAGCGAACGCGGCGTAGACTAAGTTGGTTCTCGTGAAAGTAAGATATACGCTATATTGATCGGTGTTAACAACCGGAAGTAACACGATACGCTATTGACACGTTATAAATAAGAAGGGGGCAGAGGCAGCAACGCGGAGACGCTTGGTTCGCGCGAGGCTTCTGCATCGTAATCGGCTGCGAGCTGTTTTTTATTTCAAATTACACGCGTAAATTGCGCGTCCTCGCGTGAGCATCCAGAATTATTTAACAACCGTGCACACGCGTTTGTTTATGCCCCCTAGGAACCTCCCCTTCCTCCTATTTCACCACGGGCCGCTATCGATCCGGAAAAATTCCGCGAACCGAAACACGGAAACGTGCACATGCAACGACCGATGATCGCAGACCGCAAAAACGCGGCCCGCTCGAATTCCGCTTAATACTTTATGAATCATGGAGCCGTCGAGCGTTGCACTGTATCTTCGCCGCATTATTCGTGTCAACCATCTGTCCCTATTGCCGCGCGTCGCCTCTCTGTCCCGTACTCATTGCCGTAATCGTACCGATCGTCCTCGGTGACTATAGTTGACGGGACAAAGTCTCGACGTCGACGACGACGACGACGACGACGACGACCACGACGATCGATCGATCGACTGTCCGATTTTCTTTCACCCTCGTAATAACAGCCGCGTTTCGTCGATACGGAAATGCTTCCACGTCGGATGCAGAAAATTGTTCCCTTCTTGGCTCGCAATTTATCGTTTATCGATCACGAAATTTACTTGATAATTTTCACCGAACAAAGGAAACAACCATGAGAAAGAAAGGGAGGGAGAGAGAGGGAGAGGGGGAGAGAACGGAAGGGGACTGGAATTGGCTGGTTCGAACGCAACCACCCGGATTTTCAAAGAATCGGTCGCCGCGTTAAAATGCAACAGGTTTTCGAGAGTGGCCGGAAATCAGAGCCTCTCCCTTTTCGCAGCCACCGGATGATCCGTGCCTTTTACACTTTTGCTTCGAGTTCGCTGCGCTTAATGAGGATAACAACGATGGCCATCAAACGCTGCCCAGAATAGAAGTGTTCCAATTAAGTCCCGCAACCTTTCCCACCGTCCTAGAAATTCATACGCCTCGCGTTTCTCGTATTACGCAACATTTTCGCCATCTACGATACTTTCGAAGCCGACAATCTTTTTCCGTGGCCGACAATCTTGCCGATACTTTGTTGCGTTCATTCCCGTTCAGGGCCACTCTGTTCCAATCGTACGTGATCGTCGTTAACAGCTCATAAAATCCAGACTGCGGTATGCGCGATACCAATGACCGTGCGCGCGTTTCTGCGAGCAGACCAGTCTGAACGGGCCGACGATCGAATAAAACCCATTACGTGTATTATGATTTCCTCGAGCAACAAAGTCGATCGGCGTAGATACCTACCTAACGAAAAATTGCCACCGCGACGTTTTACATAACGCGCTTATTACTTTTAATACCTGTGTGTTTCGACGCTACAACGCCTCCTCCAAGCTGCCTCTTATCTCGCTTTCTTATTTACGACCGAGTGTACCCAATGTGCGTGGAAAAGAACGAAAAAATCGATATATTGTTATTCCCGATCCCTGCCGCAACCGTACGTATAATTGGAATCAATTATCGATACGCGTCGTTAAGCTTATGAAATATAAATTCTACCGTACGAACGTATTTACGTGTATCTGTACGTTAGCCTATTTCCGTTGAAAATACCGCATCACATTAATTTACGACCAAACCGAAGACTATCGCGAAGGGATTCACGGATATTAGTAGAATTTCTGTCGCGAACGCTCCTATACGGAGTCCTATTTCGCTGACGATCCGCGTACCTACAGCAGAACCATAAAATAATATTTGCCGAGAAAAAGTTTCCTCCCGCTTCCCACGCGCTTCGAAGATAACCTTACATCCTAACAACGAAATTAGCGATAGATCGAACCTGCGACCGATCGATTCGCACAGCTGGTTTTCCACGGCGCGGCGTGCACGTACTACGTACAGCGAGACGAAATAAACGAGCCAAAGTCGTACGCGTACGTATGCGTGGCTGTGCGTGCATGCGCGTGTACAGGCCGCGTTACCACGAGCAGTACAAGCGACGGGGGATGACGCTTTCCCGAGCCGCTATAGATACTACCGAACGAACTTTGACACCGACACGACTCCGCTCGGATAACCGATAGAAACTTGAATGCAATTCGACGTTTACTTAATCGACTTTTACTTAACGTACTTGTTCGAGTAACTGTCCGTTTAAGAACGGCGCGTAGCTGGAGTCGGCAGGGGATGCGAAAGAGAGAATCGATCGATCGGAAGAATCGCTCCAAGATTTGGCGAGTGAATCAATCGTCGTCTCGTTCGCAGAGACAGGACTGGTAGAGCGGAGTCGCGTTGTTGTGCGTGAACGCAACGAACGTACGCGTAGCGTAGGTTCGAACGCACGTGTGTAAGTCCGTCAGCTCGCCCCTTCCAACAACGACGGTCTCCCTCCCTTCGCGGCCCTGACGAAACTCCCGAGTCTATTGGTCCGACCCTTACCCTTCCCCGCGCTACCGTGGACGACTCATTCCATTCAGTCACCCGTACGAACTCGAACGCTACCACGCTACGGCCGTGCCGCGTGCTCTCTTTCCCCTCTCGCTCGTGCCGCTGGTTCGCCTTTCTTTTCTCTCCCTCTCTCTCTCTCTCTCTCCCTCTCAAACACGGTTACATCTCCGTACCCTCTCTCTCCGTCTCGATCCTTCTGGCACGTTGCCCCGATAGCACGCTCTTCGTCTGGCTTCGCGGCACACACAAGAGCGACGTGCGTCGCGGAAACGTTCGCACAGGTTTCTAACCTGACCTACGCGTGGCACGGCCAGGGGCGAGAGATCCCGGTGCGCAATGTCATCCGGTTAAGGAGCTCGCGTTTTCTTTCGACGGATCCACCGCTCGGATACGTTCGAACCGGAGAGAGATCGAACGCGACGATCGTGAGAACGAACCTTTTAACTATTTTATTATCTCTCCCGTTTCCTTTGTTCTCGGGCAACCACCGCTAACGCGCGGAATAAAATGCTGTTACGTACGTACGTTCTTTATCGCCGATCTGTCCGAGTCCCCCTATATCTGAAAGCTGTACGACAGTTCCGTGAGAATGATCGACGAGAGTCGGAGGAGTCCTCGAACCTCGGTCCGGACGTGAATCACTTGTCGCTCCGTCTGGGTGTCGCGCGGCACAAATTTCATCCAAACTACCGACAGTTCTATTTCGACACACTTGGCACAACTTCGGAACTTTCTACGAAAGCACGCGCGTAAAAAAGTCGACGTTTGAGCGATTACTCGCGGAATCACGGTACGCGGGCCGAACGCGGTCGCGGATCAAACGGTGACATTCGATTCCATTCGATCTCGCGTGCAAAATTAATCCTGCCTTCCGTCCCAACACCCGATGATAGAACACCCGATGGTAGTGTACGCACGCACGCACACGCACACATACACACGCGCGCGCGCGCGCGCGAGACGACGCGTTCGAAAAGAGGTCTTGGACAGTGTCAATGAATCTCGCAGCGAAGGAACGCGGTACAAAAAAACCCAGAGATAACAATACACGGTTTCCGTCGAGTCAGCGGCAAGATACGCTACAAAACATTATGTTCAAGTTAAAATAGTCGACTATAGTCTCTTGAGGTCCGAAGAAGCTCAGTTGCCTTCGTCGCGCGCAGAGATGCGCGAGACCGCTGTTTCTCCCTCCCTTTCCCACTCCAACTCTTTCTCGTCATCCGTCTCACACTCTCTCCCTCCCTCGTTCCCTCTCTCTCTCTCTCTCTCTCTCTCTCTCTCTCTCTCTCTATGTGTGCTTTTCTCTTCGTCTTTTTCGCTTGTCGCGTTTTCTCTCTCGCTCACGCCGTTGCTCCCGTATCCTTTTGTCCGGGAAGAAGAAACGTAGGTCGAGAGAACTCGTACCCTCTCGGTTGTGGTTAATACGTGAACGTAAAATCGGTGTAGCGAGAGACGATCGTGCTGTTTCGATTCCTATCTGGGCTTCGTGTTCCGCCTTTCGATCGGCCAATCGTACGAGATAAATATTCGAGTGAACTTTTGCGGAAAAACATTTTGACGAGAGCGATAACAAAGGTCAGCGCTCGTTACCCGAGTAACAAGCGATTCTCTCTTTCCTTCTCCCTCTCCCTCACCCCCTTGCCTATCCTTTCGCTCGTTCGATGAAATTTGAATACGTACACGTTCGAACGGAACCGTTTGCTTGAAATCAAGGTGGTAACGGAGGTCCGCGTGCTTTAACTGCACGGACGGACGAAAATTGTATCGCAAACTGCGACGCAGGAGAGTTCAATACACGAGGAACGATACCAACAATGTTCCCTATTCATTCCCTCGTCTATGTTGCATATCTCTCTTTTTTTTCTTTCCCTCCCGGCGCGGTCGCGCCCGAATACGTGAGATCGCTGAAAGGATAGAAGCTGCAACCACGTTTTTCCCTACACACGTACAATCACGCGTCCGTACACGCACATCCTTCCCCCACCTCGTCGCATTTTCGACTTCCGCATGTTGTCTGTATACGCTCACGCACAACCGCTTCCCCCCAGCGAATATAACGCGTGCATGCCGTTGGCATGCGAGCGAGTCAAACGACGCACAAAGAGAGGGAGTGTGTGCGTGTGCGTGTGTGTGTGTGTGTGTGTGAGAGAGAGAGAGAGAGAGAGAGAGAGAGAGAAGGAAAACAAAAAACAAAGACGAGTCCAACTTCCGAGAAACGAAAAAAGAAACGTACGAGAGAAATGGTGGGTGGCGCGCAGGGTGAGCACGCTCGGAAGGGCGCGAGAAAAGGGCACGTGTAACAACACGACGAAGGGCGGTTCGCGCGGTCTTTCTACTACGCCGCGCCGGTATGAAAAGTGAAATGACAACACGCACTTTGCGCGTCGTTAACTTGGACAACAGAGTACCCGTACAGCCTAGATACGATACTGAGGGCTCGGCACGGTTCGTAGCGGCGCTTTCCTCAAGAGGGCGGGCGGCGGAAGAGAGAGAGAGAGAGAGAGAGAGAGAGAAGGCGCACGCGAGGAAGAACGCGAGAGAGGCGCGGTGGTAGGAGATGCGGGAGGGGCCGGAATTCTCTCTGTTATAGATTAAAATTTTTTACGGGGAAGATATTGATTGTTGCTTTTTATTAATGTAACATTAAAGTGGCGCCGCGAAAGTGGGGGGCAACTCCCGCCGGCGAGTCGGTTGCTCGATAGTGGGGAGAGGTTGCGCTCGGGGTAGGGATCGGAACCGTAGGTAGGGTAAAGTGTACACGATATAGAAAGAACGACGGGGCAAGGGGAAAACGAGGCGCGGGAAGACGCGTGGTGGGGTTACTCGGCGAACAGAGAGGAGAGAAGAGAAAAGCAAGAAAAGTAAGAACACGGCCGCGCGCACTCTGGAAAACGACGGCAGAAGGGAGGAAGTAAAAAAGAAAGGGGAGAAGAAGAGAGTTTTCGCGAGTAGGCGAGACACAAGGCGAGGCACGCCGCGTCGGGGGTGGGTGTTCCAGGCTGGAGAGAGTCAGGGGTTCGAAGCGGCGGAAATAGTGCCATAAATACGAACATTTTTCATAGCGTCTTGCAGCCCTGTTTTGACAATCATCCCCTCCAACGATGCTGCGCCCCTCCGACGTGCATTTCCCTCCTTCTCATCGTGTGCACGGCCTTCTTCCCCACGCGGTCTATCCCCTCCCGGGACCCCGCGACAGCCGTGCGCTTTTGGATCTTAAGTACGCGAATGCACACGTATATATACCTACGTACGTACATTTATGTACATACGTGTACGTATACGCGACACAACGGACACACGCAGAGAGAGAGAGAGATGCGACGGCGGTGGCTGGGACGATGACGACGACGACGACGACGACGACGACGACGACGACGAAGAAGACGACGACGACGACGACTACGACTACGATGCTTCGTCTCGCGCCCCTTTGGCTCACCTACACCAGTCATCCTTTTCACTCGCCCTATCCTACCCCCCTCTCCTCCGGCTGTCTCTGCCCCTACTGGCCGCCTATTCTTCTACTCGCTTTGACATTTTTCGCGAGTTAAGGCCCGCTCGAACTTCGTGGAAATCCATCTTGCGCTGGCTCGAAGGAGTGCTATGTACCGCCTTCTCGCTCGCTCTGTCCCATCCTCCCTCTCGCTGTTCCAGCCGACACCCCTCTCCCTCCTACAACAGACCTCTTCCTCCTACTCCTCCGCGGCTCGTTCCTCTCTTTCTCTTTCGTTTTTCTTGTATTTTTTTTTCCTTCGATTCTTCTACCTCTCCTTTTTTCAAGGGGGAGCGAACCGAGAGACGCGAACGTCGGATCGATTCTTCGTTTCGAGAGAACTGCAACGGGCGAGGAAGGGAATTCCATGGGCCTGGTATAATTGCCGAATCACCAGACGCGACCAGACGCGGCCAGACAAGAGCGGACGCGACGCCGATGCAAACGATCGCGGCCGGTAAGACGCGTGCAACTAATTTTCGGGTCATAAACAACCGGCACCGATCGACTAATTGCTCGCTCGTTAATCATACGATAGGTAGGTGTGGTTGTGCGTGGCGGCGATTAATCGTCGCGAGCTCTCGCGGAGAAACTCTCGCGGTTTAGTATTACACGAACGGCCGCGATCTGTATAGGTTGCGCGGCCCGTGTAACTCTGCACTTCGCTCTGTAATGTTACACTCGGTGTATGTAGGTAGATATCGTACCACCACGCGTCTACGACGCTGCTTTCTAACGAACGTGTTATCGCTTGCTAAAATAATTCTTTCTTCCTCCTTCTTGACGGTAAAAGTCATTCGTTACTCGCGCAAGTTTGTCTCTCGAACTCGGCTCAAATACGGAGGGTGAATAGGTTTTACTTCCGGGTGGAGGAAGTACTCTCTCTCTCTCTCTCTCTCTCTCTCTCTCTCTCTCTCTCTCTCTCTCTCTCTCTCTCTCTCTCTCTCTCTCTCCTTCCCTTTCTCTTTCGGATCGTATTTCGACGTCGCGGTGAACCATCGGTGTCCCACGGCTGGCCCTTCGAGAGCGCGAGCCGGAAGCCCTCCAAGGGAAAGGATAGAAGGGAAACGAACCACTACGTAGAGGTAAAAGTATCCATCGAGGTCGTGCGATCGATTTAAACGCCGTTTTGTTATCAACGCTAAAGTTGCGAGCCCGTAGCATATATATGAATAGGTACGTACCTACTCTCTGCGTCTTTTCAGTTTCAATCTCCAAAGGACGAGTTATGCAAAGACTATTCTGTCTAATTAAGCAAACAGACCGTTCCCCTCCCTCTTTAGCTTTATTTAGCTTGTCCTTTCACTGGGAACTAATCCGCTAGTGACGCTTTTGCAATATTATCATAACGAATGGAAGGTAGATTACCGCGCGCGTACCGAGACTGAGAGGGAGAGAGAGAGAGAGAGAGAGAGAGAAAGGAAGAGAAGAGAATAAAAAGAAGGGAAGAAATAAAAAGAAAAGAAACGCCCGAGCAGCCAACAAAGCGTAAAGTCGACACTATAGGTATGCTTTGGTGGGAAAAAATCGAAGAACAACCGCGCGTTCATCCGATTCGCGAATGAAAAACTCGGTGCATCTTTTCGAAACGTCTGATAAATCTGAACAACGCCAGAGTGGGGCGTTCCGTTTCGTCGAGCAGGACGCGCGTTTACCGAACGACGCGACGTATCTTATCGCGTTACGGAAAGGAATTTTGATTAGGAGTCAGCTCCTTTCTTACGGCTACGTTCTGCAACGCGACTCGATGGATACGACCCTCGGTCGGACCCGGTGCGACGGAGAAAGAACGCGGCCGCTCGTCGTTCGAAAGCCATCGGTAATAAAATCGTACGAGTAAAAAGTGCACCAAGGGGAGGCTGGTGGAAGGAGGGATTTATTAAAGCGAAAAAACGATATCAGACGGCCTTCTGCTTTCTCGTTCATCACAGTCCTTGGCAGCGATATATTTTCTTCTTTCTTTTTTCGAATAACGAGCATCATCGTTATACCCCCCCCCCCTCCAGCCACCCACCACCACTTGGCCCCCGTTGCCACCCTATCGCCACCTCCTCCCTACCACCCCCGTCTTTCCGCCTTTTCCATCCCCCGCCCTTCCCTACCTTTTGTTCGTTCGCAGCGAGTGAACCGAGTCCAGGTTTAATTCTCAAAGCGATAGCAATTTCCAGGCGCAG
The DNA here is from genome assembly GCF_050948175.1 of Xylocopa sonorina. NCBI lineage: Eukaryota > Metazoa > Arthropoda > Insecta > Hymenoptera > Apidae > Xylocopa > Xylocopa sonorina. Next base: position 10,773,194 of record NC_135204.1, read on the forward strand.
GAAAAAAGGAATGAAAAGAGGGAGAGAGGCGGAGAAGGAGGAGGAGGAGGGGCGGCGGAGGGAGGTAGGGAGGTAGGTAGGGAGAGAAAGCGAACCACCCCTGTCATACTCGATCGATCCGACCTAAGCAATTAATCTATTTAACCTTTCTACTCTGCCGCGTCGGGAATAAAGGCGAGGCGAAGGATTAAATTATTGCATACTTGAAATTCCGAAGGGATCGAGGAAACTGCGAGCCGGATAGACGGCCGTTCGCGGAATTGCGAAACGAGGGGCTTTTAACGACAGAAGAGAAACGGGAGACACACCGGTGTAACGATTATAAGGGGATATATTTTCACCGAACACGAGAACGCACCAGTTTCGCGTAACGTTTAGACACGAACCTACGTGGTACGGAGTTGCCCTCCCTAATCAACGGTACCGCGCATCATTTCTGCAAATACATCGTCGATTTTCTTCGATCGATTAATTAACGGACGTAATAACGAACGGTTGTCAGAACGCGTTAACAGAGTTGCGGTTTATGCATCATAAATCGGCCGGCACCGCCGCGTGTCGTCGGTCGTTGGTTGTTAAAGGGCATAGACAGGGAGGGGGCGGTTAGTCGGTTGGTTTGAAACCAACCAATTCCGGTATCTCTGAACGAGAACGTTTTTAAATAATTAACGTTCGAACATCGCGAACCGTGCTCGAGTACGAGTGCGCAATTTAGTTTCGTTTATACAGTGATCACCGTGCGCGCGGCACTCGATGACACTCGTTGCAGCGTCATTTCGTGAAATCTTTTTCCACCCTTTATGACCCTTCGCGAGGTCGATTTCGTTTTCAGCTCGGTTGAACGCAACGCGCGTGCAGCAACTTTCTGACTTGAAACTTATTTACACTCGATGAAAATATTTCACAGGGCCAAAATGCGCAACCGAGTGCACCCTAACTTCTGCTAAATTGATTTCTGAACGACTACTCCGCTCTTTGCGTTACTGGCTGCTGCATTTTTATTCGTTTATCGTTACGCATCGCAGTCTTACGACAGGAAACTTTACAGAAAGCCCCACCCGGCCGACTACGGCGACCATTCGCGTTGTTCGTTTGGCCCTTTTGTCCATCGTGGTACCAACTCAAAGTGATGCATCGCTCCATTTCGCCGTACACCATATAAATTTTAATTCCGACGCGACACGAGGAGATAATGGCGCCGCGACGAGCCTGCCTTTTCGATTTTCTACTCTTTGTCGCGCCGAAACGTGGATCTACAAGCGAATTCAGTCTGGGAATGCTTTTGGAACCGATCGAAAATCACCGACGTCGCGCGGACGAAAAATTCCAGGAAAGTAATCGTTCGTCGATCGCGAACGAAAACGACGAGGTGGAACTAATAATATATAGTTGATCGTTAAGATAAAGGTGAATAAGTTTCGCCGTCTCGCAAAGGCTGCGATCGTATCTCTCGACAAATATTGTCACGTTGATACTCGAGGACTCTATGTTCGTAGCAATACGCGAGCGCCAAGTCAATTGTCATCGTTAGATGAAAAAGCATTGGAATTACAAATGCGACAATGCATACAGGACGGGTTGAACAATGAAGTAATAATGAATAAATAAAGAAAATGTCTCGTTCGACTCGTGAAAAGTTATCGGTGTCTTTGTTAGCAGAATACGTCACAGTATTTCAAGCACGAAAACCTGGTATTATCGGATTCTGTTTCCTATCGGCGGCGATACGTTTCGGGAACATAACAGTTTTCCATTTGCCATTATACCGGGATTGTCGTTCAGCGATTCGTTGTCCAGCAATCTACGTACAAAGATGAAAATTCGCGGATCTTCGATTCGGCGTAACGATTTATCGAGGAACCGACTCGAACTGAAAATTCCAGCAAAGGTGAAAGAGTGAAAGGAAAAAAGTATTCGATTCGATTAATCGGAGAGAGGAGACACAGAGGAGTTTTCTCCAGGTGGGTGTAGGAACAAAGGTTGTCTTGAAACGCGACGAGGGACAGAGAGATCGGTGTTTGGCATCTAGGCGCGTAGACGGCGGGGAGAATCGGAAAATCACTTTGCATTATTCGTTTAAAAGTGTGCTGGTCCGTGACGTAAGCGTAGCGGGGGCGATAGGCGCGTAAGAGGGTGTCGAACGGAGGCAAGTGGCCCCGTCTGGTCGTCGATGCTCTCAAACAATCCCTTTTCTCCGCTACCACCGCCCCGGCACCGTCACCGGCAACCCCCATCGCACCGTCGCTATCCCCACCGTTTCCTACGACGAGTCACCGAGAACACCCCTTCCGCGATCCACCGCGAGCACCCCCGCCTCCTCCAGCCAGCCCCTTTATCATACTTTTGTATACGTCCCTTGCCCATCGAAGCCTATGCAGCAACCCCGCTGTTCTCGCGACAGCCAACCCCCTCAGCGGCTTTTCCTCTCCCTTTCTCTCTCTCTCTCTCTCTCTCTCTCTCTCTCTCTCTTTCTCTCTCTCTGAATGCAGTCGCACCGCGACCCTTAACCCTCTGTTTACACAGGATTACCAAGTCTCTCCATACTTGATTGTCTAATGAAAGTTATTTCGCGGATGGCTCCTTCCCGTGGCCACCGCCTTTCGATGGCGACGGTTCCGGGGATATCGGAGTAATTGCACCGCTAATTGGGACGCTACCCGGGACTCTCTGTTTTCGTTTCGCGCCTACGACCTGTCTCTCGTTCGTTGCAGAGGAAGGTTGGAAGAGTTTGCATTTGATGTCGAGTCGAGTTTCTTGTTTCAGACGAGACACGATTCCCTCGGAAAGAAGTAGCCAACTAGAGATAACTTTCGGAACTATAGGGGGCAGGGAATCAAAGGCGAATCAAAGAACGGAAGATATGCTACTTTTTCAGATGAACGTTAACACTGTTCAAGCTCGATCTTCGGAAGAGAGAAGTTATTATCTCGAAAAATCAGCTTCGCCACGGTTTTCTATAAATCTTACGGCATTACGTTCCTCTCGCGAGCCGGTGAGAGGTGGTACCACCAGTTAAATGGGAAAAGTTTTGCTTTTAGCGAGCCAGCTCGCGGCTACCTCGAACAGGGAAAAAGAGAAAATTACTCTCCGCCCGGGTGTCGATGTCGTTTAGAGAGAAAAATCCATGACCCCCTCCTCCTCCCCCTCCTCCTTCTTCCGTTAACCCTTAACGGAAATTAAAAATAATTTATGTACATGTATCGTCTTCCAACGAACGTGAAAACATCGATTCCTCGTAAACGTAATTTATAATATATCGTTACGTTTCTGTAACCGATAGCTGTTGCGTTTACTCGTTTAAATAAATAAATAAATAAATAAATAAATAAACAAATAAATAGAATCATGCCGGTCGACGCGTTTATCGATGGCTGTCGAATTGATTTGAGCGAACGCGAGCACCTGTCGATTCCGCGCGTCTGTTTTCGAAAAATCCCGGGATCGCGGGATTCAATTTACCGCGTATAATCGCGAGCGGTGTCATTTCAATTTCGAGTCGCGATAAAAGTCGCGATACACGCGTTTACGGCGACGCGATACCGCGGAACAGCGCGTCCATCGAACGGTTTAATTAAGGCGAAACGTTCGATGGACGTTTCCATCGACCATGCGACTCTCGGGCAGGCTCGCTGAAATATGCACAACCGATAGTTTTTGGTAGCTCGTTTCCTTTTTCTCGCGGTTCCGTTCGATATTCATTCCTGTACCGAGTAATTACGCGGTTAGATAATACGAACAGATACACGTACAAGTCTCCTAGCGAACTCGCGTTTTCCTTCAATGGCGGAGTTTCGCATTGCTCGCTAGGACACGTAGTAGTAGCTCCTATTCGGGAGTCCCTCCCCACCCGTTTTACGGCCCGCCAAACCGACTCGAGCAGTTACTTTCAGGGAGAACACCTTTGTGCTCGAGAGGGTTGCTCTTTTTATCGTTTCGCCGGCTATTCTTCTACTCTGTATTTCAGAAAAAATATAAGGAACCAGAATTCTTCGACTCGTTAATAACCACTCCTCGAGCGTGCACCAGGGGCTAACCGGTCGATAAAAAGAAGCGCTACTTCACGGATCTCATTCCGTGAATCTACTTCAAACTATTCACAGCAGACTCGAATTTTCTGTACGCAATTCGATTCAATCCACGAATCTTTCGGAAAAGTAGAGGGTATATATCTTCGAGTAGCGATTATGCGCACTTTAATAGAAAAGTTTCTTTAGTAATACGAAGAAGCGTAGTTTCTCTTTCGTTTTGTATCACCCCCTGCCCTCCAGCCATCCAAGTCCTATTAATTCGGGTTCGCCGAAAAACTTTTCGCCACAACTTGCTCTCTACTGAAATTTCGAGACTTTTTTCTTTTTTTTTTTTTTTTTTAAGTAAACTTTGGTCCTCGAGATTCGAACGAACGCAACAATGCCACGGAGAGTATTCCCAACAAGAAACGCTCCCTCCTCTCTCCGAACGGACGCGCGGGGTGCGGGAAACGGAGAACGATTATTCGACTTGCGAAGCGAACTTTATATTCTAAACGCGCTACGATATCTCTAATTTCGTTTAGTTTGCAACGAAGCTTTGTTCGATAATGTATATTTAACGAGCACTGAATCATTCTTATCGGTGGGAACAATTTCCTGTTTAAGGGAAAACTGTTTTAGCGAATTCAGTGAAAAAAAAAATCGGTGAAGAAAAATAAGTATAGCGGTGACTTCGTTTAAACGAGGAAACGGAATATCGAACTAGATAGATATCAGCCAGGGAAACGAAAGAAAGAAAAGGGACGGGGGATTGGGAAAAGTGAGGGGTCCACGATGTGCGAACGTCGGTTGAATACTGTTTTGGACGCAACGTGTGAAAATCAAAGGAGATTTCTCCGCGTCGCAGCCACGAGCATGCAACAACCCGAGAGAGGCCTCTCTTCCTCTTCCCGGAGATTAGCCACGTTTCCCGAGTACAGGCCGGTTCGACACAGTCTTATCGGCCGACGTACATACCGTATTGTACAACAATTGTCTCCGCGGCTCTTTCTTCCACCACCCGCGCGAGAGTATCATTTCTTGGAATGATACTCTCGTGCGAAAGTAGAATTTCACGGAACACGTGGGAAAGGTTCGCGTAACCACCCGTCCGACGGCAATTTTATGGAAAATCTAGAAATCCTCGGATCAAAAGGACTAATTATCCTCCGACCTCCGACGCCTCTGCTCCGGTTTCACATCCGTTCGTTCCTCTTTCTCCGTCCATCGTTTCATCGTTCTTCGAGCAACGTTAACGATCGAACGTTGGCACACCAGACCCGGAGAGAGATCAGTGAAATAAATTGAAAACTGAGTTCCAGAGGTTTCGCGATGACGAAAAAAGTACTCGCGGCAGCGGGCGCGCGCTAGTAACTTACTTTCACGCGTGCACACATAAATTGACGAATGCAACGGCTCACGGAATTTCTCTTAATTCCATCGGTGCCCATTTTTTGTTGGTTATCGAGTTTTCCATAGGTGGCCACGTCCACGTTAGTTTTGCCTCCGTGGGCATTAATCATACCCACTATTATAGCCCGCGGGCATTATCCCGTTGTGGAATTTGCAGTTTTTCTCAGGACGCCGCCACGAGGGAGAGAAAGTCGCGTCGCATCGCATCGCATCGGAGACGGTGACTAGATTTTGAAATTCGATCGATACCCACGACTCACGCTTTCGCGCGGAAATATCGCGTTCGCGAATCGCATTCAAAGGTAAAGGGATCGAACCAGTGGCGAACGTGATCGGCTAAAGATACATTAGAGATACATTAAACGAACCGGTGGCTACAAAATTATTTCGCATTTAATGAACAACTGATGAATTAAACATCATAGTGTAGCAGGTACCAAGCCTTTTCAACGAGTTTATACTCTCCCCACCGGTTTCGAAGCGTCACGGTGACGCACGGTTGTTAATCGATTTTATTTCCAGGGAAACAGAAATTTCCTTGTAAATAAAAACCGAGCTGAAAAACTAACGAGAAAAATCTAAACTTCACGCGATGTTAGATAGAAAACAGAGTACACTACGGTCGTCGTGACTTATTGGTGTTTACCAGGTAAAAGAATCTGCTGGTAACGATGATGATGGCAGAGAGATCATTCTCTACGAGCTTGGATCAAGAAAACGTTCGCGATATTTGAAATGCATTTTACTTTTACTGCGTAGAAGATCGCAATTGGTTATCGCGCGTTTCTACGTAAATTGAAAAACTCGGTTCGAGATAGGGAAAAAGTAAGAGGCGGGAAACAAGTGTACACGATAACCGCGTACCGAAGATTTCCTGGCCGAGTGTTCGTAACACGCGATGCGCCAGGTATAATATCGCGTTTTCTTTAATATTTACATGCAAAAGTGTATACGTCGACGGTGGATAAAAACGATAGAGCCAATTATCTGACCGGTAGTCGAACACGGTGTTTTTAACAATGGAACGAGTGGTAACGACGACGCAAACGATACCAAGCGATACCAAAAGCGTTACGAGCGTTTACGCGGGTCGCTATCCCGCGTTACAGAAATACGCGGGCACGCGGGAGGGAAGGATCGGCAACAACACCGCCACAACCAACGCCACCAGCGGTGGTAGCAGCAGCAGCAGCAGCAGCAGCAGACGTCGCGCAAACGGGAGAGAACACATTTTTCAAGGCACGGAAAAAGATTGAACGGGGCCGAGTCAAGACGTTCGCACGGTTATCTTCGATATTGACTCCTATCCCCACCTCGTACGCGAAGACGTTGCATTCGTAGTGGTTGGTACTCGTGAACCGCTTCGCTTCCCGATAAGTACGCAATTTGTTATTCACAGGAAATAATGCCCGGAACAGTTTTGCGTTCAAAATACCGTCATCAGAAAAAATATTCAAACGTTATTCAATGGTAAGTTTCGTACGATAATCGAATGCGATAGAAACGCGCGGCTATTCTATCGATTCAAAATGTGTAGAAGCTGTACTTTCCGTAGCTACGCTACCGTGTTCGCAGTTTGCCTGGCCAAGTCTCGCCAATGCGGTGGTGATCGTTGCCGATATTTCTCGCGGAGTCGTCGAGATCACGGTCGATCACGGTGTCGTCGTCGTCGTTGCATCGTCTTTTCTACGCACCGTACACGGAACAGAGGTCGTTCGCACCGTAACGGCCAAAGCCCGTAACACGCCGGGGCATGGTTCGGAACCGCATGGCTGCGCGAGTGCTCGACATCGTCCTTATTTTTCTCGATCGACCGAGTTGTTTTGCACGCGCGCTCCTCTTTTCGATTAATCCCCAAGATTGATCTCTGAGTCGTCTGCGCGTTTATTATTATTACTATTACGTCATCGTTGCGATTACCGTCAGCGCGACGCATTTTTTTTTTTTTTCTTTCGACACGATCCACGGTGCTAGTTGTTACTTGCCGGGGGGGAATTTTTTTCCATTGATTTTTGACGTAGCAAGTCGTTTAACATTCAAACGAATCGGTGGAAAAATCGATGAAACGCGAAATTGACGCGCGTCGAGAACTAGAGGATTTAGAAACACAATATTGCTCGAGGCTCTGATGCTCGGGAGGAAAAAAAGGGAAACAAAAAAGAAAAGGAAAAAAAAAAGAGTCGTTCTTCCAAACAGCCAATCGCAAAACTATACAAACATATTATTTGAAGGAAAGTTCTCGTTGCGACCGTCTAATCCCAATCTTGTACAAGCACGCTTAACGAGCTAGCTAGATTCACAACATTAAAACCAGAGTTTACCACAATCTCCTGAACTACCTAAAGCTTCGTATACGAGATAAAATCACGCGTTCCATGTATTTCCAATGATATCTGATTTCGTACGATACGTGAAAGGAACAAGAGACGGGATATTTTCATTTAGAAAATTTCAGGTTTGATACCAACGTCGGGGATTGCGTAATTGCAACTTTTCATGGAGTCTGGAATGATCACGAAAGCGACGCCAGGAGCGTTTCAACGACGTTTCTTTTCACGCTACACCATAACGATCGATGCTCGTCTTGCTTTTTACAGAAAGGAGAGTTCCAGAAAAATCAGAAACGTGTCGCAAATGCCAACTTACTTGACTTCGACGAGACGAGAAAAAAGAAATGGAAAATGCGCCTCGATTTGCACCCACGGTATAACGCGATGTCGATCGGTAATTTTCCAATGTGCTGTGTGACCGACGATTGGTTTGGTCGCGTTTTATTTTTGGAAAAACCCGTCGCCGCAACAACGATGACATGAATTACCACGACGAACGCACTGTCCCACGTGTTAGAGAAAATTGCGTACAAGACAGGTGGTCTGCGATGACGTCAAGTAAGTTGCTCTTTTTTCGAAGAGTTTAATAATTCGCTATGACGCATCGTCAACAGAACTACTGACGCGAGATACATACGAGCAAGATAACGCAACCCGAACAAAAAATAAAACACAAAAAGCACGCCTCGCATAACAATATTTTGTAATTTCTCTTCCAACCTGTATCGCGAGCATATACACTGACCGATATACCGTTTCCCAAAACCATGTTCGATGCGCGATGTAATCGTCGAAAACGAACGATAAAGTCTCGTCTTAACGGTTGAATAACAGAATGTTGACGATTTCATTTTTTCACCGACTAAAACTTTCGACGCATCGATCCTGCGCGATATCTGTAGATAAATATGGCGTACGATCGTCCGCGCAAAAACCATTAAACGTTTTATTACATTTCACAAGAGCGCAAGGTACAGTGGTATTGGTCGACGGCAATCTGCGTCACGTGGAAAAAAAAAAAAAGGAAATGGAAAAAAAGGAAATGAGAAACACGCACAACGTAACATTAAACTATTATGAAAATTGTAATGGCATTTTGTACGTCAGTTCGCAAAAACGTCAAAACTGATTAGAATTTTTCCTGGAACGAAAAATTTCCGCGTGAAGATAAGCATTGAATTAACTATCGTCCTCGGGTTACTACGCGGCGGTGTATTCGTGGAAAGCTCCTTTCTTAATCGGATGCGTAATGATGAGTCAGTTTGAAATGAATTCGATTCAAAATTTCACAACCGAAAGACGCAATTTCTGATCGAGGGTAAGAAAAAAAAAAAAAAAAAAAAAAACATTGCACGAGCACGCGTTTCCCGCGTACAATCCGGTCGAAAAAATCTCGCGCTTCGCGTATCAACATCACTTCCCGCGCTTTCGCGCACGAACACGCGAAATAAACAAAAGTTGGGTTACTTCGACTGGTTAGACTGCGATGCGTTATCTTGGAGCATCGAACGCACGTGCACGTGCCAGATTATCGATAACTACCAAGTGTCAAGAACCGCGTCTGCGTCTCGAGAATATAATATGTACGGTGCCGAAACCGGGGGCACAATGATATTCGTGGTTCCTCGCTTTTAAGGTTATGTCTGTTCCGAAAAGCATGCGCGTCTTCCATGAAAAATAACACTCGATGAAACGAGAGAAAAACGTGGACGAAGGAAAAAAAAATCGTCCCGGTACAACCGCGTAGAATCACGGGGGCACGATGGTTCGTTTTGACTGGTGATCTCGTCGTCCCACGAGAGCATGGTTATTCCGTATCTCTCTTTCTCCGGTTCACTGTTTGTCTCCCCTCTTTTTCATGATCGTATACGCGGCTGTGCGAACGATCGTAGTAGATACACGCACGAATTACGCGACAGCGAAAGCACAGAAACAACACGTCAATGGAGGGAAAAAGTCGGTCGACAGGCAGCGTCCTCGTCGTTCCTCACCGACACTGTCATCGTGATCGTCATCGTCGTTATCATGAAAATTTGCAATCGGAAAATTCGTGTCGACGCTCCTGTCGAGACGCGACGGATGGGAGAGAGCGCGTTTACACGCAGCTAGAGGAAGGGGGACAGCGTGGGAAGGGAGAGAGTAAAAAGAGAGGGACAGAGAGAAGGAGGGAGAAAGAGAGAGAGACGCCGGTCTAACATGGCAGACGATGCCATGCAGGCAGGAAAAAACAAGATCTAACGTTCGAACGCGCGACAGACGGGAGGACAGTCGAGACGCGCGTGATTCCAGAAACAATTTGGTATGTACTTACGTTCTCGTGTATCGGTGCGCCGTTTCCCGTGCTCAGCGTGGCGAAGAGAAGACCAGCGTGCAGAGAGAAGAGAGAGAACACCACGCGGGGTCACGCACTCCGTCCCGTGCGGGTCTCGTCAACGGAAAAACAACACCCGGCGTCCTTTCCCGTTCTAACGATGTCCGATTGTCGGTTGACGGAACAAGTAAACTAAACCACCGGCACCACACCAGAACCGCGCGTGTGTTGAAAAAGTGCGTCGCCTTCGTTTGTTGTTTTTGATAACGCAGGTGTTCCACGGGGCGTGGAAGGGTGCGCGGCACATACAAACGTTTTACGCACGAGGGTCCTCTCTAACGAGGAGACGTGACGAACAAAATGGCGTTTGCCGGACCGCCCGCGCGCGATCAGGTGGAAAATGCCGGAATGCTGCTGCTAGGAAAGATCGACTGACTGCCGAGGTCCGCGGCCCTAAGTGGTTTGACGTTAAGAACGAGCTGAACGAGCAAGAAAGAGAAACCGAGACAGACAAAGACGAAGGGAAAGAGAGAGGGAGACAGCCAGACGGAGCGAGACAGAGAGGGAGGAGGAAGCGACTGAGAGAACCGACTGAGTCAACGGGGACGAGAGAAACAGAGAGAGTAACACCGAGCCGGCCAGTGGGGGGTTACGCCCGGTGGTGGGGGCTTGAGGGATGGCTACAAGCGAACGAGGAGAAACATCCCACTATTTTCCACTGGACTCGGACGACTTCGACTACCTTCGATTGTTTTCGACTGTAAGCAGGGCCGTCCCGCATTATATCTAATGCGGGACGAGAATTCTCTCGTTGTTAGAAACAAATGCCGTAAACATTCTTACCAACTGCTTCCGAATATTCGCACACCACTTTTCTTACCATTACTTCATCGTATATCATTTTATTTTCACGAGCGGATTTTTAACCGGTGTTCGTTTAAACTATTCGCTTGCCCGCGTAGTTCGTCTCTTCTACGCGTTTACGTGTACCTAAAATCACTGTATTATATTCTTATGGAAAATAAATTATTCGACTAATACAGCCTCGTTTCCGGTAGTCTCTCCATTACTTTCTCTCCCATCGGTTCACGAACTCCTTTATAGGAATTTTATACCTTTGGAACAAAATTTCTTATTTCCGTTCTTATACACGTACGTATAACGCTCGTTAATATCTGATAGATTACACGCACACCATCGTCGGACTACTCTAAAAGTTGTTCTAGTTTCTACTCGGTACAAAAAGAGATCTATTCGATATACGAGATGATAAAATCGAACGGTTGATTCGAGGATAAAAAGTTGAAAAACTTTCTGGAAACCAGAATGATATCTATTAATGAATTATGTAACTAATATTCGCATCGGCAATTTGCAGAAAACCAGCCATAAAAACATTCGGTCGGAACATGCTAGAGAACCCCGGAGGCAATTGCATTCAAACGTTTTACGATGACGCGAAACTCGCGACACTTCGCAGTTTTATAAATTCTGAATTTATAATTACGTTCTGTGTCTCTGTCGGACGTTGGCTGCTAAAAGATTTCGTAAAACAACCGCCCTAGAACGCGCGATGGTCCTCGAACCGCGTTTCCTTTCCGGCCGCTTTGTTTCTTTCCTTCTTTCCTTCGCCCATACGTTTCACTCGCTCTTTCCTACATTCGCGTTCGGCCGTCTCGCGAGGAATTTCTAAAAATCAATATAGGCGCAAAGCGAGGAGGGGCCGCAAAAAATTCGATATCCCATTCGCCTCTTTCCTTTTTACCTTTTTCACCGTCTCTACGTTTCTTCTGTTTCTTTTTTCATTTTTTCTTTTTCCTCCTGCAACGCGAATTGCGCAGTCGAGAGGCTCGTCCCCTTATAGTCCCCAGGGGGAAAGCATGGCTACTCGAATCAACTCGATCTTCGAGGAAGAGAATTCGCGAAGGAAGTGGCTGCGCGAACCTACTGGCAACGAAGAAGCGCGGGAGAGTTTATTTTCTCAGAAGTGTAGCGCGGGTTCGGTACAGTCCCTGCAGTTACCGGCTGAATAATTTCATCCTCTCGTATACGCTACGAGATAAGCCTACGCTGTAATGTGAATGCGATCAAACGTATCACCGACGACGATCGTATGCGATCTTCTCTTTACCCTAAATGCTTGTTTCATTGCAAACATCCAAAAGAAAACCTTCAAAGATCCCGCAGAAAGACCCATTATACTTTTCCACTAGTCGACTTGATTGTTCGAGGTTCCGACATCCTGAGATAGGTTAAGGACCTGTTACCTTGGAACGGTCGATCGTATTGCACAGCGTAACGCTACTACTACTCGACACACAAAATGTATCTCGTTTTGCGTGAGCATTCGAAAAATTACTTTTATTCTCCCCCGTGGCAAATATTAGAGAAGAGAAGACGAGCGTAGTGAAATACGAGCGTTGGAGCTTCCAGAGAAAAGTACTGCAATCAAACGAGATTGAAGGAAGATCATTAATTTTATCTGCCAACATCCTTGGAACGTTTACTTTGCAAAGTGCCAGACAAAGCCATTGATTGTCTTTGAAAAGTTTCCGCGACCCTCTGTATTAAGCGGGGTTACATATTCGACCGCAGAATTATTATTGATTCCGGAACGTTACATACAGTTGTACGTAGAATTAAAATGTAACACTAGACGTATACAGTTTTGCAGGAGAGGTCATTTTGCAGGTGGCGTCAATCACGGCTTTGTGCATTAGAAAATAATCTGGTTTGCTCTAAGCACAAGGTGCTAGCTTTGAACTTTTAATTATCTAAGAGTTTGGTTTTAGCAGATTAATGGATGTACAAGCTTGAAGGGCCAAAGCATAGCGCGTACGTATAGGTACGTGCGTATATGTGTATGCGAGTAGGTAAGTAGATAGGTATTCGTGTATGTGGTAAGTATGTATGATAGTCTAGAAGAGTAAAAGATTGGCTGGTCCAATGTAATGTATCGCAGCCAGATGTAACGCGAGCATCGCACCAAAGACTGATACCAAATGCTTTCGAGTTCAACTGTGTGTCGCAGGGACGAAGCGTTTCAGAGAATCGTCAGTATGCGTTCTCCATTACGCCACGTTCTTTTATAATAATTGATCACATCACGTTTCTCCTAATCAGAGATCGGATTCCTATGCTACACAACTGGTCAATGCGTAATAAGAGTCAAGCAAATTATTTTCAGCCTGAATCGTGCACCTTTTCCAAGCGCAGCGTACGTTTTCGTACAGGAAGAGAGATTATACGAACCCGTTCAGTCGTTGGCTCGTTATCGCGCATTGATAACTATATTTTTTCGCGCTGCTTAGATCGGCAATGCAGCGGAGGTGTGGTGCTTAGCGAAAATGGTAAAGAGAAGTGGAAGAAGAATTAACGTTACCTGTTCTATCAACTCACCAGGTGTCCGCCGTTTTGGAAAATCTCTGCCATTCCAACCGGAAACACTCGGAAGTAGCTGGTATCGTGGAGAACATTTAGCCAATCCCGTACCCTCTGTCAGCAAATAAAGGCTTGGGATTGGCTGGTAGAAGCCTCAAGATCGGGAGCGCCTCTTACCCTTCCTACGAGGGGTCCATCGTATCGCATAGTTGACCTGGGGCCAGGGTACAATGGTCTTTCTGTATAAGGGTGATGGTTCCATAATTTTTCTACTTTGCAACGACACTGCTGCGTTCGTCTGTTAGTTTACGCCAGTTTCCGCCAAACGTTAGCATCGTAAGCTAAAGTTGTAGGAAACAGAAGATGTTATTAGCGAAATTAGAGAACCAACACTGCTTAGAACTATTGAATTGTACCGATAATCGAACAAAAAGTAATTATCGACAAATTTTTTCACCTAACTATCGATACAGAAACAATAAGGGAACGAATTAGTGTCGTAAAAGAATGGCGTTGCTTCGTCGTTTGCTTGCGATGGGTACATTAAAAAATAATTTTTTAAAAGTCTCAGTCTAGTCGAATTTATGTGGTCGAAGGGCAATTTATCAGCGGTACGCATTGATATGCACGGCAGGATTACAAAATTGGACTTCTGATCGACGCACTTTATAGACGACATTAAATGCATACGCTTCTAATATGCTCTACTGATTGAGTCTGATTGCCGTCCGTAATAAAGTTCAACTTTATGCGAAAGAATAATTTCCTTGTTACGTGTATGAACACGAAACTCTAGGATATTTCGTTTTAAATTCAAAGTAACAAAAAACTAGGTAATATTAATTACAAGATGTACGTAAATAAGTTGTCGAATAATCTAAAGAGGATTAAATAACAAGTTTTGTCTAGTATAGGAAAACGAAACGTATGCGTGTGGCAGCACAACCTGGGAAAGGCAGGCCCTCTGCTGGATCGGACAATGTTCGCAAGGAAAAGGACGAAGTACAGTTGTGTTGCAACTTTGCTCAGCTAGCTCTCCTCATTTTCGTCGAAACCAATGCTGTCTCGACGTGAAATTCCAATTTCCAACTGTTACGCAAATCGTCACGCGCAAACGCAGTTTCGGAGGCGTGGCAATCAACAAAGGGCCCGGAAGTGGCCGATAATATGCTGTCCTCCATTTTCTCTCCCTTTTCCACTTCGATTTACGACCTCTTGTTAGGCAGTTCGTCGAAATCCAGAGAGGTGAACTGTCTTACGAGAAAGCCGGGTTGATCACGAAGGGGTGAAGCAGCGTATTCCAGAAAATTCTATTCCGCATAGTATCTGCCTGGAATCCGAGATGCAAATCGTTTTATCACAAAAAATTGTTGTAAAAAAAAGAAAGAAAACTAAAACACATTAAAACGTTTCCTTCTATTGCTTCTGGTTTTCACGCCGTTAACTCTTTTATTAACGTATGCTTTTACCATTTTTTCTAACACATGAAACGCATCGTACAACGAACTTATCAGTTTAGTAGTTGAAATTTCCGTAATTTCTTATCAAATTCGTTAACCTAGAATCGTGTACCGTCGAAAGGATATAAATGCTGCACGATATTTCCACGATCGATTCATTCGACGATTGTACACCGCGAACACGGCAGGAATTGATACAAGTACTGGACGATAAAAATGTAAGAAAACGAAGAAAACGCGCCAAACAACGATAACAACGTTCCGAGTTCCGGTGTCACGAAACAATACGCAAAGCGTAATAGAAAAGTGGTCTTGTAGCGAACTACTCCGTAACATACACGTGAAAATGATGTAAAAATAATAGAACGAAAAGGATAGAAAAATGTCATTCCTGTTAGCGTGATCGGCCGCTAGTTTTATCATTAGGAATTCTTTTACGGAAAATTGTCGAAGAATTCACAATTTGAAATTTTACCATGGTAAGTAATGAAAAGTTACGTCTTTAACCCTTTCACGTTCGCCGTCCACTGACATTCGTTAAGAAATTTTTAAAAATAAAATATGCATTTGAAACCATTACTATCCTTTGTATACGCGAGTATTTAAAGCGGAGTTCCATCGTGCTTCATAAGAAAACTAAAAAAATGTTCAAAATGATAAATCAGTTCGTTCCTAACCTTAAATCAACGACACTTTCAGGATGTATCCGCATTTTCCGAAGATACTTTCGATGTCAAAGATTGGATTAATAAAACATTCAAGTCCGCTGAGGCACAAGAAAACAAAGATGTAAGTCGTACAATCGGTGGCATTTACCGCTGCAAATTTTTTTGAATCTTAGCTACACTGGTACAGTGTACACTAAACTGACTGCTTCTATCGTACCGCGGGTCAATGACATCGTACTTTTTTTCTTCCAAAAATGTTTTTTTTCTATGAATCGTAAATATTAAATGTCATATCATCGAACTTAAACGTATGAAAAATATATTTTATAACGAATTTATTAACTGTTGCTTCGAATCTAAACAGTTAAATATATAATCGCTAAAATAAACGAATTTTAAAAAATTCAATGTTTCATGCATTGCTTACATTTTATTTACTCGATGTCTATCAGCTTAATTGAAAGAATATTAATAATACTAGGCATTCGTTTCATCTTTGGTAATGAAGTTGCAATTATACGTGCAACAAGTTAACGGTGCCTTAGAGGAGACTAGTCAATCTGTTCTTTCAAGTTTACCAAGGGTCTTGAGGGATACACAACTTCTGCAACAAGAAGCTTTAGCTTTAAGGGAGAAGATGGTAGCTGTTAAACAAGAAATAGAAAAGGTTTGATTTCTATTTTCTTCAAAAGTAATAAAATAACTATAAATTTAATAAAAATAATATTCATATAACAGGTTGAAAAGGATACTGTTTCTTCTATGACAACACTAGAGAGAATAGATAGAATTAAAACAGATTTGCAAACTGCTAAACAGGGCTTACACGAGGCAGACAATTGGAGTGTGTTAGCCAATGATGTTGAAGAGGTAAAATACACACTGAAAATAACCGGAATCTTATTAATGTTGTTTTTCTGTTAACTTGAATATTTCAGGTATTCGAATCAGGAGACATTGGAGCTATTGCGAATAAATTGTTTAGTATGCAAAAATCGCTGGCAATGCTTGTAAATGTTGTTGATTACGAAGATAAAAAGTTGCAATTAGAAGGTCTAAAAAATCGATTAGAGGCGATGGCTAGTCCGAAATTAGTTCAGGCATTTACAGCTGCAAATTTGGGTAAAATTATATTTCTCTTATAAAATTTTAAGTCTAATTTGCATTTTATGTAAATTGTAAAATATTCAGAGCAATCCAAAGTTTATGTGGATATCTTCAACAAAATGGAACGTTTACCACAACTTCTTAAATATTATCACAATTGTTTGAAAGTATCGTTGGGACAAGAATGGCGTAGAACGATTGAATTAGCACAAGATGAAAATGTTCCTTACTGGTTACACTCTTATTATGATAAATTACTGTCAACCTGGAATGATCAGGTACCACTTATGCTGAAAACATTGCATTTGCATACTTAAAAAAAATATTTTGTTAAAGTAATATGACTTTTAATAAAGGTGAAATGGTGTCATCAAGTGTTCCCAAATACTTCGATCGATGTAATAATTGAGGTGTATGCCGATCTTCTGAGAAGTTTGGACCCAGGCATTCCAGAATGTATAGAAGCGATTTTAAAACAACATTCAAATGCTATGCAATTGTCTTTGTTGCTTGAACTTAAACAAATTACAAGACACTTTGCAGTAAATCTGCAAGGTGCAATTGAAACATCGGTACATGGAAAACTGCAAAATCAAAAATTATTATCATTAGCACAAGCAATATATGCACCTTACGTTCCATATGTCATGAAGTACAATGTTTATGAAACGGCTCAACTTGAACATCAGTTGCAATCTATAAGTTCCATGCAAGATGATTTAAGTGATACAATTAATACTCTTTCCCTTAGCATTGCAAGAGTAATGGAATATGCAAATGAGGCCCATAAAAGGTGTAAACTTTTTACAGATGGTTGTGGTTATCCTAGCCTACTAAAATCATTGACTGTACGTTATTTAGAATAAAAATTAATGATAGGACATATTCGTATCAAGTATATGCAGTGAATGTTTACTTTTACAGAGTTATTTTAACAAATATCTTGAAAAATATCAAGCTGCTATATGGCAATTAGAGCGCAAAAAAGTAAAACATGAAGATTGGAATTTATTTCAAATGTGTCTTACTCTAATGCAAACAATAGGTAATATTATAATCTTTATTTCTTTCTTTTTTCTATTTTTATATAAATTGGAAATAAGTTCATTAATATATATGTTTCAATTTGTACACAGGCGATCTTTTAGGACAAATTCAACAATTTGAGAAATCTTTAATAATCGATATCACGGAGGCTAACAATAAGCTGCAAAGTACAAGCGGTAGTGTTTTTAATCAGTATAAAAAATTACTTTTAAATTCGTCGAGTCAAACAGAATTAGAAAATTTGGTCGCATCTTTTCAAAAAGGTAACGAATGTAGAAGTAGACTTATAGATTGTGTTAAAAATAGATGTATAGATTACTATTTTAATTAAAATTGCACAATTATTTATTTTTACAGAAGAAGAAACTATTCTCGATAAAATAATAAGGTCCATACACAAACTTTGTTCAGATTTACATCGTGCAACATATGAAGTGATTTTTGCCCCTATTTTTACGCAGTTGTTGCTGGTGCAAAAAGCACCAGCATGGTCAACAGAAAGTAACAAAATGACTCACATAAGTGCAGATTTACCCGATTACAGTTTTGCGCCACAAGAATATATAACGCAAGTTGGACAATACTTAATAACATTGCCACAACATTTAGAGCCATTTTTACTCAGAGAAAATCCAAGTCTTACACATGCATTAAAAGCAGCAGATCCGCAATATGCTCAAAGTTCAACGGAATCTGGATTTACTGGTATTTTATTAGATATTATTGCTAAAGGAACGTGTCAAATGTTTTTAGATCAAACATTAGGAATTTGTCAGTTGAGCTCTGCTGCGTGCAAACAACTTGCAACTGATATAGGTATGTTTCCTTTTAGCACAAATTGAAATAGTGGAAATACTTTTTATGTTATTAATGAATATGATACATTATATATTATAGATTACCTCGGTAATGTGTTAGACGAACTTGGTCTATCCTTGTCAGAAAATTTGCAGCATATGTCACTTTTATTGAGACTGTCGCCAGAAGATTATCAGAACAGCAGCTCAGGATGCAATGCAAGAGTTGTAGCTGCTGTCAGGCAGATGAGAAATATAACATTTTCCAGCTAAATAATGTAGCGGTTATGACTATATAATATACTAAAAATTTTTATATATAGAAAAGTTCTGATTTTTTTTTTATTTAAATAAACAAAATATATGTACATAAATCAAAGATTGTGTTTTTTGGAATTATTATTTCATTAGCGTTTTGTACGCTATCTTGTTCCGGAAGTATTAATTTGTACTCTTTTCTTTTTTCTCTCCTAGAAAAATACTATATCATGATATATAAAAATATATGATTAAATGCCTTCTTTTTAATGTACAGAAGACTCAAATGACGTGAAATAAATAAGTTATCTAATTGGTTATGCATCCTTAATGAATAGCAATTTTATTATTGTTCCAATATTGCATCCGTAACTATATTTATTGCACCATTTATGGATCTGAAAAAACGAAACTAACCTTACTCGTTGCATAATTATTGACAACGGGTATAGTTGTTGAAAAAACAGAAAACTAATAGTACCTATCTAAAGGAGTATCGTAAGATTGCTTTTGGTTATGTACTTTGGACGCTAGTACGATGTTCTTAAGTCTGTTAATAATTGTTTTATCGGTTGACTTAATCATTTGGTAGATCACTATAAGTACAGAAAGCATGTCAATCTGAAATATATTTCGTAAATGAATCAATTACGATTAATCAGTAGTAGATTTTAAATGAATGACACAAGTATATGTATTACGTACTTTGGTATAACTTGTTATTGTTTTCGTCAAAACTTGTATACATAATATTTGGTATTTTTTTATGCTTAAAATAATTCTCAGTATCTTTCTTGCCAAATATGGGAATCTCTTAATTAAAAGACTTTCTTTTGTTAGACGGGGACATTGCAACACACGTGTCATTTCCGCGCTCACGCTACTGATTGCGGTATTAAACATAATCGTTATATACGAGAAATATAAATTTCTATCTTTAATAACAACGAAATACTTTTGTGTTAATTCGTTTAGTACTTTTAAATTCTGTAATTAATCATATCTTTGGTAAGGAAAATGGCTATAATATTGTTTTATATGGTAAATACTTACGTTTGTATACTTGGGTAACACATCGCTGCCACATGTTGTTAAAGCTACCATCGTGACACATATAAAATTTGGCATGACGATCTCTAAAAGATTTCGTTCTTCTTTTTCGTAAGCCATTCTACTAAAATCTAGTAATGATATTATTCCATCAAATGCATTACTTAAGAACACTACACCACTTGTTAGAGACAAACAGCTGCAGTATAAAAGTACAATATCACAACATAACTTTGGAGTACAATTGCAGTCCTTTAAGAGTAAATTTGACACATCAAAAGTACTTTTTATTATGTTTACACAGATTTGATGATTTTCTATAATGTTTGCATCTATGCGTGATGTATGTGGCACCATTGTACTGTGAAAAAATAAACCAAATTTCATTAACAACAGATATACTTTGATGAAAACCACAAATCTATACGTTATTAATGTTCATACCTTCTGATCCATGATAAAATATTTGAAAAATGTTCCGAAGCATCAAACATATCTTTCTTATGCAATATAGAGATCATTGATATGTATTGCTTAAAAAGTTGTACAATTATATCTTTGGATATCAAATCATTTATTCTGTATTCGTTATTCAAATTTTCTTCTATGAAATGTTTCACTCTATGTAAATGTTCCCAAAATTTAAGTAAGTCCTTATGATATTTGTTCATTAGAACGGATTGATCTTCAACGTGTAATAAATGTTTTAAAATACGTAAACTTAACTCTAAACCTTTTTCATTAACTCGATAAACATCTGTACTATTAGTGATGTCCTAAAATTCATATTTATTATTAATATGAATTATATTAATTGTATTAACATTATTTATATATATACACAAAGTATTTGTCATAGAATTTGTTTATATAATTGTTCGTACCTGATTAAGCTGTGTGATTATATTTAAAGATTCTGTAAAAAGGTTTGTTAATGCATACAAAATTGTATCTTCTTTATTCCATTTTGTAAGAACGTATATAATCGTAAGTAGTGTATCATCAGGAACATTGGGATCACACAGTTGTTGCACCAATATTTCAATTATTTTAATTTCATTGAAAAAATTTTGTGGGGGCATTAAGGAAAATAAAAATATTACCGACTCATTAATTGGTGTTGCCTGAGGAAAGAT
The DNA here is from genome assembly GCF_050948175.1 of Xylocopa sonorina. Classification (NCBI taxonomy): domain Eukaryota; kingdom Metazoa; phylum Arthropoda; class Insecta; order Hymenoptera; family Apidae; genus Xylocopa; species Xylocopa sonorina. The sequence continues at coordinate 10,794,159 of NC_135204.1, forward strand.
TACATATAATAGAGCCACTTATGTATCGGTATAAATTGCAATCTTACTTGGAAATATGTAAACAATTCTGGTAATGTACGGGCAATCATTTGTAGAATATTCATTTTTTCTTTATAAAATTTTTCCTTTTCTGCACTATTTACATTTGCTACTAACAACATAGCAATAACATCAATATAAATCTGTATATCATTATAACTATCTTCATAAAAATCTTCATCCCTGTTATTCAAAGACTCTGTCGAAACAAATACAATTAGGCTCGCATTTAAATTTAATATCATATGCAGTTATCATGTATATTATTACCATTTGCATATCTGTTATCTTCATTACTGAATTTAGTTCTCTTATTAGAATTGTTAGCTGATGTTTTCGTCACAGGTAAACATTCAATTTCTTCCTTTATCATTGATAATAGGGTCCCAATGATCTTTACAGAAGTATCCCAATTTATCACAGATTTAGAATGGAAACAAAATCTTCTAATAGCATTGACATTGTTTGTCCCTATGTATATTATTTCATCTTTTATTTTATCATACTCTGTGCCATTTGACGATATACGTAGCCAAATAAGTTTTATTAATTCTTGCAATAAAAATGGATCTTGTGTAGTCTATAAATGACAATGAAACATTATATATACATTTAGCAATCCTCATGTGTGATCTAGTTACGTAGTGCACCTACCTCTAAACGATCAAGAACATATGTGAGGGGAACAATGTCCCAAAATGGCATTTCAAATTCGTTTTGTGCATGCCAAAGGAGTTTAATTAGCGCCTCCAATACTATTTTCTCTTCGTCATAAATGCTGTTTGCAAAATTTGGCAGAAAGTCCTTGAGCATTCTACGGGATCGTTCTTTAATTAAAATTCTTTTTAAACCGATAAAAATGTTTGCCCTTATTTCGGGATTACTGGCATTTTTTGTATAATGTAACATAATATCCAACCATTCCCGAATAACATTCTTTGAAACACAACTCCAATACTTTTCCAACATTTTGAATAGACCCTACAGGTATATATGTTTGTAAAATATTACTATTTAAATGAAAGTCTTGTGAAATGTTTAAGAGAATTCGTACATCACAAATATAAATTAGCTTACATTTATGGTAATATTACACACTTCAAAATTTGTATCTTTTAACAGTTTTGTTACTGCCTTATAATACTTTTTAAGATAGTGTTTGTTTCTGTCTTTCGAACCACACGTATACTGTACAGAACTCGTTATAAAAAGAATTTCTACGGCATTGCATCTAGTGAAAGAACCAGGAGCCTATGATCAAAATTTCACTTAGTACCAATAAAAAAAGGTATCTATACGTATATTAATACCTTCAAATGTTTCCAAAGTAAAGATTTACACTGATTGTGAATCATTAATTTTGCTGCTTGATTTTTGTTTTCATGTATAGCAGCAAGAAATGAAAGCAAATTTTTACCGAGCTTTCCTCTTCCTCTGGAGTCTCTATATGATCGAAAACAGTGGAAAACAATATTCTGTAAGCAATTTTCAACAATAAATTCCTTTAGTTTTTCCGTTGCATTTAACCAGGCTGTTACGTATAAGTCTGCATACCCAGCAACATAGGCGTGCTCAATATTTTGTAACACTACTCTTACATTATTATGAATTCCCTAAACGAATTGTAGGATAAGTATCGAATTTAATATAAAATTGGTAGTTGAATATACAATCATAATTTGTACCAATATATACTGTTCTCCCAATGTGAACAAGTACAGTATCAACATTCGACCTTCTTCAAGCGACATCACAGTCTTCTCACGAACAAGTTTATGCAGTACTTTTACATCTTCTGCACATTTCAACAACACGATAGCAGACCTTATCTCATATAAACGTTTTACAAGCAGCTAAAAATGTAATTCATGAATAAGTTTAATATTATCTAGGTGCTTATTTATATATTTGCCATTGTATAATTACCAATGAAGATTTACAATTTTGGATAAGGTATTTTAATGCGTTTGTTATTACTTTCTCTTTCCATGTCATATCTAATTTCCACCAGTATTCCAGCAAACATGATATTTCATTCTTGGCCTTTGAAGAAATTATTTCTTTAAGATGCAAACAATGTATGTAGGACAATTAAATACCAACCTGATCAACGTTTATATTAGGTAATACAATGGAATGTAGTAACATTATGTTTTGTAAGAGAACTTTAGATATAAACGTTTGCTGCAAAATTGTTTCAAGAGCCAATGCAGTTATTGTTCGTACTAACTTAGTCACAAGATTGCAATCCTGAAATTACGATATAGATATATTATAGCGCAACATAAAGGTCAACATTCTGAATGTTTATGCAAACAATCTTACTTTTAAATATCTATCCTTTTTACCAGATGCCTGTGTAAGTATTTTTTGAGATTCTAGTAATATCAGTTTTATGTGTTGCCATAGTTCACAAAGTTCATCTTCTGATAGCAAAACAACATTTTTCACATTGTAATTCTAAAATAACAATTCGATACGAGTAACATTCCTTGTTATATCGATGCATCGTTATAAGATATACAATTTTTATATATTGATAGATACCAGTTTTTCACATATCTTACTAGCGGTTAAGCTTTTGTTTTTTAATATTTGGAAAAGTACTTTGTCCTTTGGTAATCCACGTTGACGCAGCATGTTTTCATTATATTTTCAGTGTCAATATTTAGAACTGTAAGCAAGTACATTGCACATTTCATTACAAGCTGTAAAAGATGACACGATACATTTGCTTTGTATATGTGTATTAGATAATTTCAGTTTATTTTACAATACACAACAAAGCCCGAACTATTAAATTATTTTAAGGACGAAATAAATTTTTTATTAACAATTTAATATTAATACCATGAATTAATAGTTGTGATTTCATAAAGATACATGCGCACGTGTTTCTAGATGTATTACCGCCAAGCACAAGTTTTACAAACAAAGTATACAGTATACATACATTATCTCTGTGAAAAGTGCTCAAACAGCTCGCACATAATTATCAACAGCGAAGTAAACTAGTGAAGCACTACTAGCGCCATCTCTCGGAGAAGTGCAGAAACTAGTCGGGTATTAGTTTCACTACTTTCCGTAGAGATGGCGCTAGTGTTTCAGTAGTTCACTTCGCTGTCGATAACGATGTGCGAGCAGTTTGAGCACTTTTCACAGAGATGGCGCCAGGAGTTCTCGAGTAGAGTAGGTAACATCTGTCTCACTCTTTCTTATAGCTTTCTTGTATATCTTTCTCTCTCTTGCTTCCAAAGCGGGAGATATAATTTATCTTATTCTTTCTATTTAATGAAACTGCTGTTTTTCTGAAAAAAACGAACATCCCCCATTTTCTCTGCTATTTTTGCAAATCGGACTTAGGTTAGTATCAGTTGTAAAAATTTGTCACACGAGTGGAGTGGATCACCCTAGTAAATTGTCCTTGTTTTAAAAGGAGGAAAGCAAGAGAAAACGAACACGTGTAAAATGGGAAAGCTATTCAGAAACTTGGTAAAATCCTAGTTTTTACGTGTTTAGTGTTTGAAGCGTAACACACGCGGAGTAAAAGAGGAAATCAGCTTCCAGTGGCACGCGAGGGTAGGCACTGCGGGAGCGACAGTGCTATCTCGGCCTAGCAGCGTTCTTCCGACATTTTCAACGCCTGCTTTGCCATTTAATCTTTTCAAGTGAAACAGAAAGATTGCGCGAGTCATTTTTTTCTCTAACACGCGTTACAGCCGAACGACATTTTGTACAAAGAATTTTCCACGGGAAACGCAAACTCTACTTTTCCGTATCTCCGCCGCGATTTCTTCCGCCGATGGAAAGGAAAGATTAGAGAAGATCTCCCAGCTTATTATGAACGAAGGTCAACACGGGATTAGGGGTTTCTCCGGGTTTGTCCGGGATGTAGAGCGGTGCGATTATCATCGAGCGTTCTGACGATACCAAAATGGCGGAACGACAGAAAACAGACACGGTTAAACGTTGTTCGTTGCGGCTCGCGTGTTTCTACGTCTCTACCGTCTTCATTTTTCTCGCCAGGAATCGGACGAATACTACGTGGCGCACAAGTGTCACGAGGATCGACGGAAACCGGTGGAACTGTATCACGATTTGGGGGCCAAGTGTTGCTTGAACTGTAATCAACCGCGATACGGAATCGCGGAATCACCGGAGTTGGGTAGGAGACGAAGGAGAAGATCGAGGAATCGGCTGCAACACTGCCCTTCTTGTCACTGTCCACCCGAAGCGTTGAAATATTCGATCGAGAGGGCAAAGTAATTCAAGGTTCCGTTCACAAAACTGTTTCGTTGGTCATTTGCGAGTGACAAGACTAAACCCGTTCCCGTTCTCTTCGTTAGCTATACGAAAAACATGGACGCTGTTTTGAACGAGTACGAAGACTTTTTGACAGATCCGACGAGCCAAGTGTTCAGGAAAACGGAGAGCGATCCGTTGTCGCCGCCGAGAATGTGTCGCGTATCGGCGTTCGGTCGTACACCAGCGTGTCATCGCGATTCGAGGAAAAGGCAACCCAGTAGTAATCGGCGTCAGTGTAGAGGCGAACAGGAGCAAGCGTTTCCGATTCTGAGGAACGCATTGCACTCCGGTATGAACGCGGACGGCAATATCTGTTACCAGTGCCCGCGATCTATGAAAAGTGGCTGCAAGAGAGAGTGTTGTTGGAGAGGCGAGCAGGTAACTGCACGTCGAACAAGATAAGCTTCTGAAGAGAGAGAGAGAGAGAGAGAGAGAGGATTAACCACGTTCGTAATTCGATAGACGATTACAGGAATGACTGGAGGGAGCGTGGATACCGATCGCGATGTCGTAGAAAAATGCAGACAACATAGAAGAGAACGAGACACGTTCAGGTCCGAAACACGGAACTCGAGACAACGCGTTCAGAACCCGAACGAGATAAACGAGAATGAATCGGGAGAGCCTCGTCGCGAAGACGACGATTGGTCGCGCGCCAAAGGAAAGCTAAGATTCAGCTTGAAGCAAATGATGGAAGACGTCGAGGATCATGGGAAACGGGAAATCAAGCAGAGATCCGATTGTTTATCGAATATACTACCCATCCTAAAGGCCTCGACGAAAAGTAGAAATGTCGAAGATCTGGTATGTCTGTTTTATATACTTTTGCCTTTTACTAATATTATCCTCATCCCTACGGTCTAGCCTGATAAGCGAAAATTTTTAACGATCGATACGAGGGACGGGAATTTGTCGAAAGAGGCCGATCAACGGGATTCCTCTTGCGAACGCGACAAAGAGTCGACCAGTAACAGAGAAGAGGCCAGGGAGGATCCGTTTTGCGAGTTGACGGTTAACGACGTGGAGCAAGAAACTTCCTTCGGGAAAAGCGTTTACGCGGCTGGCGATTTGAACGTCGATCTGCATGCGATCAAGAGTCACATCCTCGATCTGATCGATCGAGTTCTCAACAAGAAGCTCGCCGCTACTTCCTCGGATCAGCAAAAGGTTTCCTCTCGATTTCGATTAAAAATAACTTGATCAGCCCTTCCCTGGACTTAACCGGAACTGAATTGTTCGCGGATTGCTTGCAGAATGCTGAATCGAATCGTGGGTCGACGGAGGAAGGGATTTATATAGAGATAACGCGCGCGTTGCAGAGCGATTGGTGCGAACCGCTCGCAGAGGACTCGCCGAGTCACGGTGACTCGAGAACCGATTACATAAAACATTTGAAGTACATGCGGTGGAATTATATGAAACACATAAAAAACGAGTTGATAAAACTGTGCAACCTCCAAAAGTTTCTGGACAACTATTCACCGAGACAGTCGTTACCCGCGTTTCAATCGCGTTCGGCTGCGGTCGAGCAAAGGCCCGAGGAATGGCAACAACAGCAGCACGAAGAGAAACAGAATTTAGGGACCATTTCCTGAACACTGCGACAGCATTTCGATAACGTCTGCGAATTTGTTCACGATTCATTGGCTCGCGTCAAATTGGCCCGAGATACATCGTTACGTTACGTTATACAATACGCGCGTATGGTATAAGACAAACTGCGACGACACAGTTACAAAGTCCGAAATATGTCTAATGCGTGTGACGGAATTTTATAAATGGAACATATACAGACTATATAAAGTAAAATAAATATATATACATATATATTTGCTAATAAATACTTTTGAACGGTTGAATTGTTCGAAACTGTTCGCAGCGCCTAGAAAAATGTAGGATATTTTTAAATAATGTAATTTTTCGTCCCAGGGAAACTGCTCGTTTCGATCAAAATCTCGTGTTATCTGGCATTTTCACGAAGTACGCGACTTTGTCTTCGGCGACTCTGTAATTGTGAATCCATCTGGATCCCTTTCTCAGGCTACCATCGATCCCGTCCCTCCAGACTCCGGCGGGCAGGTAAACCTCTCTCTGTCTGCTACCGGAGTAGAGAACAGGCGCCACTATGAGCTCCTCGCCGACGGAGAACTCGTCGACGACAACGTGACAGGCCGGATCGGCTGGATCGAGCATCCACAAAGGTCGGATGATCGGTAACCCAGTGTCGAGCGTTTCCTTCGCGTATTTCTTTAGCAGCGGTGTCACCGTCTTTTGCCTCAACGTGGTCAGCCTCTTGGCTATCTCTAATACGGACTCGTCCGAGTATTTGCTGGGCAGGTGAGTGAAGCGTATCACTGGCAAAAATGTGGAGAGCTGGAGCCATCTGATGTACAACTCTTTATCCGGCAAGTTCACCTCGAAATCATTGTCAGGATTGTTGTCGGACATGGGAAGGGCCACGTCACCGCCGACGGCGCCTGGCATGATGAACGGGTAACCTATCATCCCGTAGGTGAGCACGGTCGGGATTACCGTCTTGATAGCTTTCCAGGAGGAAGAGAAAGGCGGAAGCGAAACGAAAACTGGTGCGCGTGGTCTGGAAATCGCTCCCGAGACACCCATCACTGGCACGGATCCCAGGATCGATTTGGTAAATATCGTTTTGTAATGATCCGGATTGGTCAATGGTTGTTCGCATTTGTAGTAGTGGGGCATGTCTTGAGCTGTGCCCAAATCCAGATAGAACGAATCTACGTGATACTTCATGATCAAGCTTTCGAGCTTGGACTGTAGCCAAGGCAACGTTTTATTGTTCGTAGTATCCAGAACGCCGACGCTGTTACTCTGTTTGTATCTGCGGAAAGAAAGAGGGGGAGAGATCGTTGCGAAGCAAAAAGGTGCGATCGACTTTTACCTGGTCAGAGCTGGTATCCTTGGATCGCTCCCTCTTTCCGAAATCAACAATCTGTTCGACACGGCGTCTCTGAAATTGATGGACTCGGTGGATATGAACGGCTGGATGGTGAACACGATTCTAAACCCTCGACGATGAATGATGTTGATCGTCTCTTCCATCGAAGGGAATCGTTCGTCGTCCAGTATGAAATCGCCCGTGCTAGGCTGCCATTCCTCGCTGAGCAGAACGTGACCCTGCCGCAGGAAGCCTAGAGCTATCACATCCTCGGTGTAATTATAAACGGCGGCCTCGCTGGTCGGTGAAATCTGCCAAACCGGCTCGGACAATAGCGAGTGAACCGCGTGAAGTTCGTCCGGCTTGAGGCCGTCCCACAATGACTTTTCGGCCATGGAGGAGTGCAAGCTTTTCATGTTGTCCGTCGCGCAAATCGTGTAATTCAGCTGCGGGTACTGTGTCAGGTGGTTGATGTAAGCGAAGGCATCGTGCTTCGCTTGCAAGCAAAAGTTGTTGCTTCTGTTCGCGTTGATCGAGACGTAAAGCGGTGTCTCCGGATCCACCAATATCGTCGCACCTTTCGAGTTTAAAAAGTATCTCTTGAGCACGTTACCGAACGAGTGTTTGGTAATGTCACCGGTGACGAAAGGGCTCAGCTCGAGACGTCCACGTTCGAGCGGATAGGGCATGTTCTGCACTTGGCCGCCGCCGTACCAGTGGCCCCGTTTCGGGGACCAATCGAAGCAATCTTTCGGATTGTAGTACGAACTGAGGCTTTGCCAGGTGACGTGGTAACAGTGCATCACCGCGTGTTTCGTGTGAGCGAGGTACAACCGTGCCTGTTGAAGCCATTCGAGGCAGACCGAGTCCTGCTTCTGATGATGAGCTAGACACGGAAAAACGCCGGTATCCGGTGGTATGCCCTCGCCTAATCGCGCTGCGATCACCTCCGCACCGGTGCTGCTGTACACGTGCATCACTCTCTCGTTCTTGTTGAACCTGCAAACGAATAACTCGCCTTTACGAGCCGCTCGCTAGCCTGCGCGTTGCCGCACTCACCTGAACTTATCGAAATACGCTCGCTGAAGGACGTGTTGCGTGTAATAGACGTGCGCAAATCCGACGAGAAAGACCACGCAGAGAAACAACATCCCGACGAAAGCTCGAAGCCTGCTCAGACAGATTTCAAAGCGAGTACTTAATTCAAGTTTCCGGTGACGAAAATACGTAGTCTCACGCCTCTTTCAGACGTTTACCGATAGTCAGCGTTCTGCCTCTTCTTGCTGCTGCGTAGAGCCTGGGGAATCGACAATTGGAGTTTCTCCTTCAGCAAACTGCTAATACTGTTCACGCTGGTTATCGTGGAATTTGCGCTCTGCCCACCGGGAAGCTCCATTGGATCGCTCCCTAATTTTTCATTCATCATCGGTGACATCACTCTGCTTTTCCTTCGAGGAGGAGCTTGTAACGGTACTCTAAACAACGCGCCAGCGAAACGTTTATTATTATTACCAATTCTACTTCGAACGAGACTTTTCTTTCCGTTTACCTTTGCAAAGACACCGCGCTGCCAATATCGTATCTTGGAATCATATTTTTTTTCAATCACTGCGTTCAACTTTCGCCTGCGACTTACTGTCGCGCGATTAAATCGTGAAAAGTGGAAGCGGCGCGTAGTTCCTTCGATTTCACGCGTGAACCAACTGGCGCAAACAGCCAAGAATAGAGCAAGGAAATACGTTCGAACGTCTTAAAACGTCGAGGGCACGCACTTTCCTGATCCCGCGATGCGCATCGTAAATTACGCGACACTGGGACACGACGAGACAGCGCGAGCACCTCCAACACTTTTGCCGGTCAAACGAAATCTTCCGATACTACTTTTTTTTCATAGAGACGACGACACGGAAAACTAGAAGAGTTGTCAGCGGTTGAATACCGACTGACCGACCGGTTCCGACGATTGCGATAGTCTAAGAGTTGAACTCTTGGCGCGATAACCCTGAAGCGATACAAGGAAGGTCGGATCCGGTGCGAAGATAATTTTCGCATCGAGTGTAGCTTACCGGTGAAACGAAGTTAAGAAGCTAGTTTCGCTTTTGTTTGTTACTTATTATTTCAACAAGTCGTACAATCATTTCGACTAGTTGCGTCTTTTTTTTCTCGTATGTCTCGTAGGTAAGCGTACTTACTTGGCCAACTCTTCGTCATTCGCTTCTTCTTCGGTCTCAGAACCGAGCGGACTTCCATTGGGCGTTGAACCGCTGTTGCTGAACGTCACGCTGCTGCTGTCGTCGCTCTCCGATCTCGTGAACTTCGAGGCGGTTCCCTGCGAAAGATCGGTTACACGTGACCACCGCCCCACTCTAGCCGATATCAACGTTCCTACATCTAGCAAATGGAAACCGAATTTTCCAATGCCGAGGGAATCCAGAGAAATTACGTTGACGAACAATGCTGCTGGAATGCGAGTCCTCTCGCCTCGAGCGACATTCGACGACAACTACTCTCACAGAAACGTAGACCAGCGCGGCGCGGTGAATGGACAGGTTGACGATGGTAAACATTACGTAATCACCAAGAAATCATGCTTTCTCATGGGCGAATCACGGACGACTTAGTATTGAACGAAAAACCAGGAGTGGAAAGAAAGTAACACCGGTAGGGTGGCTGCAGGCGTTGTATCGCTCAAAAATTAGTAACGCGCATTTGAAACAGAAAAAAAAAAGGAAAAAAAAAGGATGCGATCACTTTTTATTCTCTCGCAACTATCCTGATCTATCCGAGATTCCATTTTGTCGATTTACCTTTTGCCTGTCGATTCGTAAATCTTCCATCTTGTCCAGACTGGTAGGCATCGAAACGCTCGTTCGACGTATTCGCGTCGTCGCGTACAGTCTCGCAGGTTCTTCGGGGCTGCTCGTCCCCGTGTTTCTGTCGTTTGCAATTCCAGCAGTTCCGTACGTCGATGCGACAGGTGTACAGGTCTCGTTATGTCCCGCCAGTTTTGAGTCATCTGGAAACCGTGGAACGTTTGCGTTTTGTTTCCTTCGTCAAATTTGTTTTTGTAACCTCGACGTTGATCGAGGACGGGTGATTTTGAATGCGCGAAAATGTGCGACTGTTCCGCGGACGAGAAGAAGGGCCACGGTGATGAAAAAGCCCCGGAAACGGTGACGCTTTTTCGTAAATGCACCATACCGTATCGTCCTGGGAAAGACCTAATGGAACCGTCGAACCACGACAGAATTTCAGATAAAGACGCGTGGACTCCCGTGGATTCGTCGCAGTCCGATCTTGGCTATACCGTTTGCGATTTGCCGAAAGGCTCGCAGCGATCAACCACGACCAGCAGCTCGTCCAGCTCCGAGAAAATCGTAATTGACTAACGACGTAACGACGCGAAGGTTCGAGTAATTTCCCGGTATGCGGTTGTACAGTACAAGTTCGTCTGCCCCCGCGAGTGCGAGTGCCACGAAGAGGCCGAAGAACCGGCTTGGCATCCACCGATATTACCTTTCGAGACTTGCGTCGGAGAGGAGGAAGAAATCGAGGAGAGACCGAACATCGAGTGTACTCTGGCTATTATCAAGCCAGAAGCCATGATTTACCGAAAAGAAATCGAACGGCGGATATTCGAGGAGGGTTTCGAGGTCTATCAAACCCGTTGGTTGCAACTCACGCCTGAACAGGTGTCCGAGTTTTATTCGGACAAATACGGACAGCTGAGTTTCGCGCATCTCGTTGCGTACATGGCGTCCGGGCCCATAATCGTTCATATTCTGGCGAAGCGAAACGCTGTGCGAGAATGGAGGCTGCTCATCGGTCCACCGAAGGTGATTTGCGATGATTACCTTTCAACGCAGCGTTCGGGTATGAGGTGAAACGTTCAACAAAATTCCTAGGTCACGGAAGCTCGTTTCTATTATCCCGATAGCATAAGAGCAATGTACGGTAGAAGAGGCGAGGAATTCAAGAACGCTGTCCACGGCAGCAACACACGCGACGAAGCCGAAAGAGAGATTCACTTCTTCTTTCCTCACGGTACGGACATCACGACTGCGCGTAGTTATCACTCTGGATATTACTTTGGCGATTAAATTTCTCTATTCCAGTCGTAATCGAGCCCCTGTTAAAAAGTAAAGCGTGCGTAGACTATTTATGGGAAACGCTTAATCCTATCCTCGTAGAAGCTTTATCCATGGTGAGCCGAGAACGATTCGCGCAACGATCGAACCCGATCGAGAAGTAACAATCGATGCGTGCTTTGTTGCGCAGTGCTGCAAGATAAAACCTGCGGATCCTGTCCTATGGCTTGCTAATTGGTTAATCGCGAACAACCGGAACAAACCAAGGTTACCTCAAGATCTCGCCACAATTCCAAGATAAAAATATAATCAGAAGAAGACCAGCTCGCTCTCACCTACTGTTATCGTTTCCGTTTGAAATTCGCGTGGTCGACATGACGTTCTTCTGCACGACGACCTCCTTTGCGTGCCACTTAGAACAGGACTGTACCTGACAACAGAACATCGTACATTGTTTCATTGTCGCTTTTGTATTCTCGACGTATACCAAGACGTATTAAAAAGTTCACGATTACCTCGAAATCACTAATGTTTGCACGACGTTCACCAGTTGCTCGTCCTCGAAAAATCCGTGACCGAGTGTCTCAGTTTCTTTGGTTAACTTGCAGCGTTTCTCCTCGATGGTTTCCTCGTCTTTCGCTGTACAGCGATCGCCGTACTGATTCGTAGTTGAACTGCTACGAGAAGAGACGGAAAAATTGTCAATCGTACGGAAGAGCGTACGCGATCGCTTTAGACATGAATCGATGAAACACCGCGTGCCTCTACCTAGGACGTTCTTCGTTCTCGAAACGCACTCTCACGACCGTTCCACTACCTTGCTCACGATCGAAATCATCGCGCGTGATTTCCGGCGTTCCATCGATTAATCCATTGTCGCCCGGAATTGTCCGATCGTTGCGGACGTCACCGTTTCTTCTCCAGGCACTGCTCCTCCTCCCTTCGCAATTCGGCTTCTTCCTGATCGGTTTTTGCGGCTTGTCCGACGAACGGAACGGTTCCGCTTCAGCTGGTAACCTTTGAATGAACGAAATTAGCGTTCGATGAGTTTCGAGATTTACGTTAAACGAAAAGAAGCGCGATTTACTTACCTGTTGAAAGAGTAGTGAGAGGGATCCGCGTAGATTGAAACGGCAGCGCTGCCCGTTTCTACAGCTGCGCAGCTGGATGGATAGCGATCCAGCGGGTTGTTGGTATAAGCGGGTTTGTACCAAGGCGATGGGATCTTGACTATTCTAGCCGGCGACGAGGACTCCTGGTGCACGGTGTTACCGTTTGGTTGCGGTGGTAACAACGAAAGGGAAACACCTCGACGTTCTGCCAAGCCGACTGGGTCGACACTGGCTACTCTGACGTCCCAGGGATCGACGATGGAGAGCAACACTTTCTGCGCAAAGAGAATAAGGATAGAGAGAGCGATGAAGCAACGAGGGAAGAGGGGTTCGGCGATCAGAAGAGTACCGTCGCGGCAGTTGGCTAGTTAAGGTTGATTAAAGTAATGTACGGATGGCGGCGGTGTCGCGACCATCTTCAGAAGCGGCACGGACGCAACAGAAAGGAGGAACGTTGAATCTCTTTCGTTAATTATAGAATTTTCGAGCTCGTCGAACGGCACGAGCAGGTATGCATTCGCAACCGTTTGATCGTTGCAAGAGTGGCATTGTACATCATCGGTCAGCTAACGGTGTGCAGGGTATTAGAATTACGTAACACGAGGATTGATAACGATGCATGTGCCTCGCGTATTTTTTCATCTATCAAACATCCGATTGTTTGCTTGATTTTCATTGTTAATTACGTCCTCTTTGAGATAAATTCACCAGGATCGGTGATTTATATTAAACGAACCATCGTTGAGAGTAAATTTAGAATTGTATTCATTGGCGCGTTGGTTTGGAAGGAGTAAATATTGAAGAGTCAAGTGGGTAACAGTAATGAATCAAGGATTTACGTGTTAATCGTTACACCGCTAATCTACATGTTTGTACTGTATTGTACTGTGCTGTACTGCACGTACAGTGGTACATCCAGCAGAAGTCGGCATTATCAACGGGTCCGTATCTTGTTTACGCTTGCCAGAGCAATGAACAGAATTTCAAACAATAAACGGGACAATAAAGCGATTAAAAGAGCCATAGAGACGCAGCACGGTTTAAATCGGTCGCGATTAAACGAAGCCTTTTTGCTGGATGATCCTTTGTCGGGTAAAACAGCGAAGCTTTATTGTTTAGTCTTCCAACGACGCCCCGAACGGCGCCGGTCTCGCGTAAGCGCCATTGTTTCGCGTGCTACTAAATTGCACGTTCCCGGAGAAACCGGCGGATTTTCTAACAGAAATACGGCGAAATAAAAAGATAAATGATCGACGATGATCTCATTCGTGTGGTTTTCCGTGAAATTAGGTTAATAGCCGTAGAATAATAACAGTAAAATGACTTTCGACCTCGGACGAAGAAACGAGTTGATGTGCATATAATCTCCTCTGGATATATTTTAAACGTTCACGAGGAGAGAGTAATTATTATCAATAGTTTTGCTACAGTTTCATGCTCGTTCTCGTTCGAAAATCGATCGGGATTTACAAAATACCGTGGCAGGTATATGCTTCCGCCATCGGTACCTGGGCTAAAGATTCGCGTTGAATTTGTCATCGACAAATATCACTGGTATCGAGCAGAGACCGATGGTCGTTAGCCCGATACGCGTACAATAGTAGCGTATATCTTGATATTTATTTAACGTTAGGCGCTTCCCGATAATTGGCACGTGACGATGTGACAACTGGCAATCCTTGGGTCAAAAAATATATACGTAGAGCCGAAGTAGTAAGTTTTGGTGTCTAACAGAAAGGCAAACAGTAGTCGATACATGTCTGCATTTCGTAGACTGATGCACTCGAGTCAAGTGGAGCAGTAAGAACGCGTCACTTTTTTTTTTTCAATCGTCAGTGCGCACCTTTCGTTAGAGTCTGAAATATGACTTACGATAGGTACCATTGTTTCAGACGAGTGTCTAATAAATTTCTAACAAACTGCATTATTCAATCACACACAGCGATAAAACGACCGCTGCGAATTTTTAGTGAATACTATTTTTAAACTGATAACGAAACAGAATCGAATGCAATTTTGAAACGGTGCGAATGAACGGTGTCAAAGTTGCGTAACGCTATAACTATTTCGTTTGTTCGCGCAAAGGAGTTTCATCGAATCTCTGCTACGGTTCAGAAATGAAACGGGAACGTGCTACTTGAAAAAAAAGAGTATTCAAACGATATAAGAGAAGAAAGAAACGGCGCAACTTTTCCGCAGCGTTCGAACGAGTTGTTGGTCGCGCTTCAAAAGCTTGCCGCGTATCCAGTTCCGAAACACCGATCGAAAGATTCAATGGATATCGTTACTATCGGGAACTATCAGAGATGTTTCAGATGAGCAAGAGAGAAAAAAAAGAAAAAAAAAGGAAAAAAAAATGTTGAGAACGATTCACTTACCTTCTGGTTATTGGTCCTCTTTCGTTTCCTCTTTAGCCTTTCCATAGTTTGGGATCGATCTTTGGAATCGGTTGGTCGTGGACAATTTTCTGAAGGCTCTCGAGCTAATTGTGCCGCATCTAGAGACGATTAGGCGAGAGCCTCCACCTTCGAGGACAGGTGGTTTTAGACTGATCTTCCGTTCCTTATATCGGCAACCACTTAGCGATATCTTCCGAGACCGCCTATGTTCGATGTATCGGTAACGCGTCCCCCGCGCACTTACGCTCACTCATGCACGATTTGCACGAGTTTACTCGTACGTGGAAACGGCAACCGCATACTCGTGTACATGTACAAGATACGTCCCTCTTTCCGCCCACGGGCAACCGATATCGATAAATCCCGTGAGCGACCAAATCGGAGCGCGTGAGCGTGTTTACGTCGCTCTTGATGCCTCCTCGGATAGCAGAGTACGCCTTGCGATCCTCCGGCAGTAAGTTCACGTTCTTCGTTCCGATGGGATAGACATGTTTCGAGAAAAGCGTGCGGAGGGAAAAGGTCTCTCTGGTTCTCTCTTAGCTTCGAAGGACGGACGTAAAGTTGTCGAAGGGCAAGAGAAGTGTTCGCAGAGGCATCGTCGTCGAGAGGCGCGATACGGTTCTGAAATCTGTACGTAGTACCGCTACCGAGTCAGCTCGGAAACTCGGGTGCGTCATTCGGAAACGGATCTATAATAGACTGTTCGTTTCCCAGCACTAAAAACGTCGTTCTACGATGCGCAAAAATCGCAATACAATTTATTACATAAGCAATATTATGTGTCGTGCATAACATGAAATCGGTAAAATTACGGACGAGGAGTGACCACGAGGCCTCGCGAGTTTACAGAGATCGTAGAGTCGCGGGTGGCAAGTTTTTACTCGCAATAAAAACAGACTTCGTTATCGTGTTCTCTGCATCTTTTTTTTTCTTTTCTTCCTTTTTTTCATTTTTATTTTTATTTTTATCTTTCCCCGACTCTTAATAAGATAATTCGAAAACAAACCGAATAACACCAACGCTAATCCGAAATACCAGTTTTACAGCAAAAATTGCGAACTGATATCACGCGATAAATGGTTTCGAGCGTTCGTTATTACCGGCTACGATTATACGCAATAGTTTAATTAACGTCTAAGGAGTTAATTGTAATGATATGGTCTTACTATAACAATAGATGATTAAATAAAACTACCTAATTAGTCATCCAAATTTGACAGACTTTTTTTAACGTATACGTTGATTAATGAAGTAATTAATAATTAACCGTTTTGGTTTCTAAGCTTGTTCTCTTCTTCTTGGAACAACGAAAATTTGTATGTCTTTTTTTCTATTCCGATGGAAAAAAAAATTAAAAAATAACTACACTATCGAAGGACAATAAATAAGTATAATTAAAGCGTGAATAAAATCACCCACTTGATTTCGAGCACGATACAATCTCAACGAAGCGTACGACTAATAAAAAATAAATGTAACGCGCGGTAGCAAAAATTGTTAAAAAGCAATGCAACTTGGACGTACAGATTTTTTTTAAACCCCCCACCCCCCCCATCCTCCCATACTATTCGGCCCTAATTCTCTTCGAAAATATCTTACAGTCGATTACATTATATCTAGTTAACATGTAACGATACAATTTCGCCAAAAATATTGTTACCGCGAACGCGTATTTACTCTGACGCTACCGACGAGATTAGAATAATTAATTATGTAATTACTTCATCGATTAATGGAATAATACATCAGAAAGGGATATGAAAGATCTTACACTGCCAACCTTTACCGGCAATCAATGCGACCTTCGGCTAGACTCCTACCTATGGCATCTTTAATACTTGTTCGCTTGTAGCTGAAAATACAGCGCAAATGTTCGCACGCGGCTAACGCTTTAACCTTTATCAATAATAGAAAAGTTAGCTGTCAACAAAGAGGTAAAGCGATACTATGATTGTTCCGGTAAATCGTATTAGCGAAGTTACGAACAAAAATTCTTCGATGCTCGGGAGAGTTTAGTGATTGAGTTTTCGCACACGTTTCAGATTTCAGTTTTCCCGAATTCCGTGAAAACTGAACCGAAGGCCCGCTTTCGTTTGTCTCCGTCCAAACGTAAACGAGAGAGAATCATCGAATTCTCAACGATAGCTCGTACGTTATCTTCCACGCTTTCATTCATTACGGAATTATTCACGGAACGAAGATTCGAAACTCGTTATTGTACATTCTCCATTCGATCGGCACGTGTATAACGTGATCTATATCTGAATAGTTCGGTGTTCGCTGCGTTGAACAGGCATAAGAATAACGGAAACTTTCCTATTTGTTATTTAACGAATACTGGTGTGCAACAGCAATTAGAAACAATTCTGAACACGATACATGCTTCCACTATGTTCAAATAAGAAAGTTCTCGTTATTTTTACGGCGCTTCAATGATAGATCCTTAATACTATTAATGTTAACTACCTCCTCGATCTCGTTAGAATAAATCGCACGATTCATTTCGAATAAAGTTTAAAAACATTAACGATAGTTTTACATATATATATATCTATCTATCTATCTATCTATCTATCTATCTACCTATCTATCTATCTATCTCTACAATTATTATCTGCCGAGGCTTCTCTCTCTCTCTCTCTCTCTCTCTCTCTAACATCCCCCCCCCCCCCTCTTTTTCTCTCTCGTTGTTGGACAAGCAAATTATTCGGAACGAAAGTGTTGGATAGCGGCGAGCCTAATAACGAAAAGTCACAGATGAACACAGAATCAAAAGAGAGCCAGGAGAGAAACGAAATGAAAATCAGTTCTTAGAAATTCACCCTTTCATCTGTCATCAATACGACGAGCAAGCCAAGATGCTCCAATAATTCGTCAGTGGTCTCGACAAAAAACGATCGTTCATACTACATTTCTGCGCGTACATGTATATTATAGCTACCGGTTCGTCCTTATTATCGGCATCATCTTCGATCGGTACCACTGACGATGAGTATTATTTTTTAGCTTTTTCTCTTTTATTATAACGTCGCTACCAGTGTCCTTCGTTAACGTTTACTACACCTCAAGTCTTATACGCGTAGGATCTTAACGGTCCTCTGACTTTCGAAAAGTTCCATTATCTTAGGTTTAGACGAGCCTTAGACGAGCTTTTCAGAGCTTAATCTTTACGAATGTTCTTCTTCTTCTTCTTCTTATAATGGAAGATGATCAAGTATTCGTTTATTACGAATTTAACGACCGTTTCGTCTAAGCACAGCTACGGTTTTAAATTGAATCACTAGCGTATTCACCATTTAATACACTACCGACGCACAGTCGCGCTTAGTTCGGATCGAGAACAATTTGCTACTATACAATTCATCATACCTCTGCAACTTTAATAGGAAGAATCTAGTTTCGATAGGAAAGTAGTCTGCGCTATTCTTCTTCGGCTCTCTGTTACTGCTTGTTTTACAGCGCTCATTCACCCGAACAACACGAAACGGATGTTGGCAACAATCTACTTGGCTATACGAATATGCGAATTTATATAACGAATTCATTCGTTACGTAAATGAAAATAAATGGGAACATTAGACAGGGAGATTTAAAGAAACGCGCGCATGACGTCGGTGTGAAAGAAATCGATCACTTAAACGATAATACTTGTTGGTTAAGTTCATTTACTCGTACCGATTCAAAGTACGAAACTTAGCGATACCTATTATTAGGCTAGTAAAGAGGAACGTCTCGTAATTCAATGATTCCCTCCATCGAGATTCACGAAACACGCTTGTACGCGCGATAGGCCAAACGATAGATTGATCTAGGCTGGTGTGTTGCGCGCTAGAGTAATGTACGTATTTTATGAGAAGAACGATACGACGATTGCTTCGACGGATACCTCTTTAGCCAAAACATTTCTTTATCGTAATTTACGATAAAAGTTAAGTTTGTAGGTTTGATCAAACAACTCCCCTCAATCTACAATATATCTCGACCTCGTTTGCTATTCCTTTTGGGAATGAGAAAAAGAAAAGGGTTAATCTTCGGGCGGCACATCTCACGTTCGGATCATTGCTAGACAACTGTTGGAAACGATTTCGTATCGCGAAGCTAATTCAAGAAACTTAGTCTGATACAGAGGATGATCAAAGGTGCCTTACCGGCCTCTGGGTTGTTTGCTTGAAAAAAGTAATCCTAACCAAAAGGTTGTTGCAGCTACGATGATAATAAGTGAAACGTTCGATGAAACGATATACCTTTCTCTGCTGTTACGCACCAAAACGAATTTTTTAGCTTTAACGTCGACCGCTACCTCATTCTCGTGGATCGTCCCACTTTGCTTCCTCGGCTATTCGATCGAAACAATCGGACAGGAACGTATACTGCGAACAGAACGTGTTAACTGTTCAAGCGTCGTTTAGAAAACACGATTAGATGGAAAAACCTTATCCTCCGGAAGGATGAAACACAGATACATCGCCCAAGTACTTACGTAAGGTGTGAAAAGTTTGAGTCGCCGCGATGGACGGTTGTCCTGACGCGTATACTGGAAGCAGAAAGACATTCCTTCTTCGTCCACTTCCCATCGCGTAATCGTGTTCCATTGAAATTCAACGATTTGGGACTCTAAGGTGCCGTCTTCCTTCGCCGCGTGTAGCTTGAACGATGCTGCCCCGACAGCCGGTACAACGTGGCCCTCCTTTCTCGAATCGCACGCGCAATGAGGAAACACGATGTCACCGTAACCGCTCAATTCCTTCGCTAATTTAAGATACTGCGAAACAAAAACGGAACGCGGTTAGAACGAGAGAGTTACGTACGCGAGACCATATCGAATATCGAATAGGTATCCAAACATCTCTTCTCTACCTCGTGTTTCCTTGACGCGTCTTGCAACGCTTTCAGCTGGTACAATCTTTCGCCCGCCGTGATGTGTCCCCTGTTAACCTCGTCCACCGTCTGCCAGAAAATCCAAGTTAACGCTTGCTCGCTGAGCGGTCTGTTCACGTTGAAGAGCCACCTTCTTATCGCTAGGCAGGTTACACTGGCGGTCGAGTAGTTTTGAACGTACAAAGTGTGAGGATGTTCGTGGGGTTGCAATTTCCGTTCTGCGAGCGAGATGAATGCAAAGTATCATAGTACAAATATATATGGAACGACGAAACGGTATACGGTGGTGCTAGCGTTACATACCGAAATTATACTCGACGATCTCGAAGAGATAAAAGTATTTCGCGGTTTCCGCGTCCAGACCAACTCTACTGCACACCGCATCGTACACGTTACCAACGGAGGCCGCTTTGGCAACCGTAACGGTAACGACCTCGCGATCCGGCAGAAGTACTTTTAAATCGACAGCCGGCCCCTGATCGCCGTCCTCTTCGAGTCTGTCGGCCAGAAACTCTTGCATTATATCGCTCTCGGCGATAACTCGTACGGCGCAAACTTTTTCCAGGTATTGCTCCAAACCGCGTCTCCTCGCATCGAGCTGCAGCTCGTTCAATCTGTACGTACGAGGAACGCGACGTACGTGTACATGAGAGTAGACAGACGTGCGGATAAGGAGGGCGAGTTGGGGATAACACGCTACATGCGACGACGATTGGTACTTACTGGAATGGCCATTTTCCTGGAAGCTTCGGGAAATTGAAACCGATGAATTCTTTCTTCAGTGCCATGTGCAGGGCAGCGAATTCCCGATAACGACGGGAGCACAAATGTCTGCCCGCCATGTGAACGTTGAAGACCACATAACGTTCGTGTTTCCTCTCGCGGATATGATAATCCGGTACGCTGATAGGTAGCGATCGTTTCTCGCTGTAGTCCACAGATGCGTAACTACACGGAACAGAATTCATTCGATTAGACCAAAGAAACTTTCGTCTTACTACAAGAGGTACGCTTACCTGAGATCTTCGAACGGCTCAAGTTTCTCTGCTTCTTGCGGCGTAACGGAGATGACGGTCAACGTCAGAACATCGCCTCCCGACTTGATCAAGTCTACCACCTGTTTGTGGGTAGCTCCCTCGACGTTTACATTGTTTCTGCAACGGGAAAGGATCGCGCGTTATCGATACGATACGAGCAGCGACGATTTTCAGAGGATCTCTTTCAGCTTTCTTTACCCGGCAATGATCGCCTTGAATCGCGAGCGGCGATTCGATCCGCAACGGCCACGATTTTCCATCCACTCGCATTGTACCGCGGTCGTGTAACACGTTAACATATTGGCCACTTTGGGCGTCGATTCCCGTCGACAAAAGGAACAGAAGCAAACAGCGCGGGAAGAAGGGAGACGCACAGGATGGTTCCCGTTTCCTCTGGTCACTGGTTCTCGGATACAGCGGCTCTAGTTTCGACTTTCACGATTCGCGAAAAGGGGGGACAGGGAGGGGAGGACAGGTGATCACCTTTGGTCGAGCTTTGAATTCCGTACGAGAAAGGACGACTATTATTGGTCGCGAGCCAACTGTTACTGTGAACATTTCTAACGCTGTCCCGTGTACTTCATACTTTTTCTTATCTGCATTTTACCCTCCTCACGCCTCGATCTCATTATCATCGGTTTCGCGGCGAACCGGGGTTCGCTACGATAACCTCGGCCGTATCGATACTTTCCCCTACTATCCCCTAATTGTCTCCTTCTCTACCCGTACCTATCCTATCTCTAACCTATTGAGATATATCTGCCTGGGTAGAGATTCGTATTCCGACGCAGTCTTACTCTCCCTGCACCGCGAAACCGTGTGGCGCGCGATTTCGTTAAAAACCCCGAGTTCCGTTCGCTCATCATCTCGAGCGTTTTACGCGACAGACATCAAGAGTGCAGAGCACACGTGATCGTAAAAAAGGGGTCACGTGCATTTATTTATATACGTACCGGAGGTTATTACATTTATCGACGCTCTATATCACGCTTATGTCAACCGTGGAACACATTTCAGCAGCAACGTACGAGATAATCAGCTTTCGCGACCAGACGACGCTGTTACTTCTGTTACTGTTGAACATTTATTATTATACGTTTCGATCTTGAGTCAATGAGATTGGCTCGGCTCGGATTAATTGATACAGGTAATTATGGTTGCACGCGATAGAGGAAAATAGGTGGCGACAATGAGACGGCAAGTTTTTACGGAAATTGAAAAAGTAATGTCGTTCGATAGATTCGTCGAACGGGTACGGAACGCTACACGTGTATACCTGTATAACGTCCGAGCCCCGAGTACGTCGATACACGTGATTTCGTTTTAATTTAATATCGCGTGCCCTTGACGGCGGAAAAGATCCATCCGTGAGATTCTCCGTCCATGGATGGGTGGTACCGGGTACGCGCGTAACCAAACCACTTGTCCGAAGCCGGACAAGTGACAAAAAACCTTTTAGAAACGACGGAAAACCGTGACTCTCATCTACTTCACGTTCGCAAATAATAAAGCTAAATTACGTTGGTGCGATGAGCATCGAGATTAATTGTGAAAGCGAAAACGAGATAGAATATTGTTCTAATTTTCACGGCTAGAATAATTAATATTCTCTCGTTCGCCTTCGACGATTTGACGGCGCACAGTGCGAATAACATTGGCAAACCGAACAAGCCTAGCCGATACCGTTACGCGATCGGCAGAATCGTTGGAACGCGTCTGTCTTTATTCCATCTTTTAGCTGCCTTGCCGTTACACCGTTAATTACGCAACGATCGGTGAATTTCATTTCGAAGTCACTAAACCGTTTGTTGTAATTACTCGTTCCGGGCTGACGGTACGACTAGGCTCGTACGTACGTACGTACACGAATACGTATTTTGAATCGTGTACGGTAAACCGAGAGTGTAATTTATTCTTCGCGCCTGTAATCGCATCGCAACGACATCTGTTACACACGTTCGATTATTTTTAAAATACGTCGCGCGATACGAAAAAAAAGCCCCGATTGGTTTCTCTCGTATGGAGCCGAATCGCTGACAACATTGCTCCATTCATTTAACACGACCGACAGTGAGTTGAATTGGCCCATTTAATTACGCGCGGCGAGCAAATTCGATTAGCATAATGATCGATCGAAAATGAGGACAACGGACACTGTAATCAAACGGAGCACCGTATCGGAAGAAGATCCGAATCGCGTCGCATCAATCGGGCATTTTTGCATTTCGAGATATTCGATACCGCATCGTATTTCAAGCCAAGAAACGTATGCAATTCTTCCTCTAGCGTATCTAGCAAGCCAGGAGCGGTACTCGTATACGAGCATAAATCATGCAGGAGTCAGATACGTTCGATAGTGTCGGATGACAGTTCAGAAACGTGCTCGAACGGTCTAAAATGAAAAAATGAAAGGAGAGATAAAAGACTGCCACTTGTGATACATTTTTCGTTCGTAGAATGTCGAACGTTTCAGAACAATCGCTAGTGAAAAAAAAAACGGAATAAGAACGTCCCATTCGTAAAGGACACTATTACATCTCTAATCGATTCGGTCGAATCGATTAAACGCGAGCATTGAAATCGCGCGATTGCAGTGGTATCGATAAAGCTTAAAAAAGTTGGACGCACGAGAAGGAAGAAAACAAAAGACAACAGCGATTCGGCCCGTTCAATCGAAATGCCCGGGTAAATAACATATTTGCCACGGTAGGCGCGTTAGGTTTCGCGAAGCAGGTAGAACGAGCGTTCAGTGGGATTCGTAAATTCGAGGAGTAAGAAATTCTAACTACTTCTGGGACAGTACGATAAGAGTCGGTTACCCGTTTGACAGGTGGATGCACAGTGAGATAGTGGTGGTCGGTGGAAAGAGGAACGCGGAGAAAGAAAAGAAGAATGAGAGTTTCGAGGAAAACAAAACGGGAGAAAGGGTACTCACACTTCGAGTATGCGATCACCTTTCCGTACACCAGCTTTCTCGGCAGCACCTCGAGGTAATACGGCGCTGACATGCTGAAGCGGCGCGTACAGTTCTCCGTTGATGCTTCTCAGTTGTCCACCCTCGCTGACCTGACCGCGTACATTGAACCCAAAACCAGTCTCGGTTTTATAAATGGTAACGCACCTGGGCCCCTGTCCGATCGGATTCGTCTGGTTCACCGGGTGTTGAGGCACGCGTCCGTTCGTAATCATCGTCACGCTCGCGTTTCTCGTTACGTCTTCGTTCGCGGCTGGCAAACGTTGCACCTCCGACTCGCAATCCGCCATCTTACTCTCTGACCACCCATTGATCTTCCTCTCGTACGGAAATCTACCGCGAGACTGCGCCTGTGTAGCTCTCTCGCTTTTCTCTTTCTGTTTCCCCCTCTCTAGACTTCCTTCGTTCCTCCGTGCCGGCCGCAACT
The DNA here is from genome assembly GCF_050948175.1 of Xylocopa sonorina. Lineage (NCBI taxonomy): Eukaryota > Metazoa > Arthropoda > Insecta > Hymenoptera > Apidae > Xylocopa > Xylocopa sonorina. Next base: position 10,818,329 of record NC_135204.1, read on the forward strand.
CTATCGTCTACCTTCAAAGTTACCGCCAACAAAAATTATCAACAGTTACGAACTACTCTCTTTCGGTGTTGATACTTTTCACTATTTTTTTTCCTTTTCGTTACGTTGTGTGCTGTACGTTATCTTTTTTAATGCGTGGTACAACACCGTCAGGATGATGGACGTCGTGGAACATGGAAACCGATCACATACTTCGCAATAGAAGGCTAAGTTATGCCGTAACCGTTGGCGCGAGTACCTTAAACAATACAAAATGAGATGTTATTTCTTTTGAATCCTGTCAAGCGCAACGATGCGGCACATTGATGAAAACGCGCATGCGCTTTACTTGTCACTTCGTTACGATTAGCTGTAGCTTAACTTTAGCTGTAATTTCAAATTTCAGATTGCCGCGGACGTAAATTTTTCAAATACGTACAACGAAGATCATGCATAACAACTTTAGGATTATAAAAATGATGAGAACACAGCGAAAAATTGTATTTTTATATGTATATATAATGTATGTATACACACACATATATATATATATATATATATATATATATATATATATATATATATATATATATATACATATATGTATATGTCTGCAATATATTAAATAGTCAAGATACATTTATGTGCGATAGTCGTTTTAAAAGTCACGTCTCTCGTATGTACAATTTTTCGTTTCCTCGTTAATTTGAATCTCTGTTCTTCCTAATAATGTCTCTTACGTCGTGTCGTTTAAATCGACTGGATAAGCGACAAGAATTGTATTCAATATACATACAAAATAATTGCTTTTCTATTTTTTCACATCACTTTTCGTTACAATTTCCGTTCATTTCACGGTTATCCTCTGATTTCTCGTGACAACGAATATTTAGTTAATTGGCAATCGATGCGTTGACGAAAATTTTTGCATTTCGAAGGTACGTGCGCCATAAATGAAATTTCTTTACACAAATTCAGCTTAAACCGAGGAATCGCAAAGAAGCGAAATAAATTAATAACAATGATTGAAACGGGTCCGATTTTAGGAATAAAGTTCGGATGAAGGTAACCGAGGTAAAGAAAGCCGGGGAAATGCTGACCGCGTGAGAAGGGATAACATTGAGAGAATATAAAATTTTAGCTCGTAATACTGTTGAATCGATTAGTTTAATCCATTTATACCCTCAGATTCCGATAGTGCGCAAGATGAATTATGCACTCTCCTTCTCCCAAGCGTCTTACAAAAGCTTTGGTACCAGTTCCGTCGGTTTTTATTTCTCTTTCATTTGCGATCGTCTTCATTTACCGGAACACGTCTGAGGGTATTGTGAAATAAAACACGCACGAATTCCTATAAAATCACACACATTACATTCACGCTTGATTAGAAAGAAAAGAAAGAGAAGGAGAAATAGAGAAAGTAAGAGAGGCATGGCAATAAGATTGAAACGAAATTTTCTTCTCCTTTATAAAAAGAAAAAATTGAAACCCGATCAAACCTCCGTATTCGCAGTCCGTTGCTTAATTGTCACAAAAAAAGGAAAAAAAAAGAAAAGAAAAAAAGGAGAGAACCCAACTATGAACAAAAGAAAGTGTACACATTTCTTGTAATGTAATGCTTCACACTTACGCGTCAGATATATATATATATATATCTTTGTAGAAGAAATGAAAACGTGCAATTAAAAATTTTGTGCTTCTCTTAACGCATCATTACAACCGTAATTATGTAACTCCTCTTTTTCTTCCCTTCTTGATACTTCCAGTACGTTCTTTGAAAGTGAAACCCTGAGAACATGGAGGTTTAAGTGAACCTTAAAACTTGATGACAATATGTGCGTATATGTACATCACACGTGAATACTTTGTAAGATAATCTTTTTAATAAATATGTTGATAAAATATAAAAGGGCATTGTGAACTAATTACAAACGCGTTAGAGAAACATAATATAATATAATATAATAATAGCAATAGCTGGTAGTAATAGTAATAATAATAGTGATAATAGTAATGATTCGGTGATGAAGGTGGTGATGACCATAATGATGATGACGATAGTGATGAAGACGACGACGATGATGGTGATGGATGATGATGATGATGATTACGATGATAATGACAATGATAATGATGGTGATGATGATAATAATAATAATAATAATAATAATAATAATAATAGTAATCAGAATAATGATAGTAAACGTGATTGTACCGATGGTATGCCCTTTATAAGGTAACCCAAGAATAGGAGGAACGTGCATACGTTAAAATTTGTCAAATTAATTTGAATCTGACTAAGCATTCAGTATCATAACAGTGTCTTTCGTTATATAAAATTCGAAGATTTTCCTAACAAATCGTTCACTATCGATAGACTTAAAGATTTCGATCGACGTGAATCGTTCAATTTTGCGCATAATATACAGACTGTACATAAAAATACACGTATTGGGTGTTGGGCTACGTTGTTTCCTTTCATTTTTCTTATGTTTTTCTTCCTTTACCGTTAAAAGGTTTTCATTTCCAAACCGAGTTACCTCGGAATTGTCTAATGCTTAACGGCAAAATTGAATTGAATAAGTTACGAAGCAAATCGGATAGATAAATAGAGATTACGTTACAGAAACTTGGATAGACGCAAATCATAATTAAACGTTACGCTAACATGGCAGCGTTCTTCTCAAACGAAAATTACAAATCGTGTCGCGAAACATCTAATGCCTATCACATGGCGTTACATTCCGCAGTAACATGTTCGCGATGTCTCCACCAAAATCCGTATTATACATCGAATTTACGACGCAAGAAATACACTGTAATATCATTGTCTTTGTAACAACAATATAGTATTACGATTTTCTTGCAACTATTTAATATACATTCAACAAACAGACGGTTAGACAGAGTGGTAGCTATAAATCGGACAATTTAGACACGGATTCGATATTTATTCCTCGCGTGGACATCGATATATTCAGGATAGTTAGAATTGTTTTATAAGAGACTCGGAGATGAAATATTTATGCAAACACTGTTTTAAACAAGAATTTCTACTCTTTTACGATTGTTCGATACAGGCGCATCGTTAAAAAATTCCTTAGAGCTTTCCTTCTAACGTGTAGTAGTCGGCCTAAAAATCCATGTTAAAAAAGCATTTGCATCTACAACAGCGTTTTCTTTTCTCTTCTTCCTCTTCTTTTTCTTGATACCTTCCTAAACGATTGTACCAGCGTTAGCTTCGCATACCTTGGTTCGTGTACCTTTATCTTAAATAGACTTCGTTTTCGATCGATAATATCTACGATGTCGAGAAAAGCTGCCGACAGACTGAAGTAATGATGATTTGAATGTACAGGTATCGTATAATCGGTGTGAAATCAATTTTTTGAATTTGCCATTCTTCGACGAATGGACTCACGAGGTATAATCTGACATTTTCGACTTTAATCGTTTAAAGGTACGAAAAGATCGTCAGCTCTTTAATAGCTTAAATTATAAATCACATTATTCCTTCCCTTATTCTCATATAATACACGAAGGCTTTCATGGAAGAGCGTACTTTGTTTGAATTTGCTCGATATCTCTGCACTAACCAAGATTTAAAAAGGAAAAGCGAAAAAGAAGAATCACTATCTTCGCTGGAACGAAGTACGTTTGATTCTCGAGGTAAATTAGTCAGTGAATCTGATAAAACTTTAGCTTCGCACGCGATTTCTTTCTAATCACCTTAATATTTAATCGAATTGGAAGTATTTTTAATCTATGCGATGATCCCTGATTTAGTAGCAATCCCTGGAAAGGAATCCTCCGCAAAGTCTCGGCCAATTTAGTTTTATATTACATGTTCGTGTGCGATTTGATTGCAGTGTTCTGAAACGGGGTATAGAAGATAATCTTTGGTTACCCAAAAATGTCTATCAACAAGATCGTCGATCACTTGGTTTCTGCATGGCGGAAGCCGTTTTAACAGTGTGTAACAGGTTGTAACATATCCGTAGGTCTTTAAATCTTAGATACCAGTGACTATTTATTGGCCACTTAAATTACGCGGTTCCCGTAACATTTATATCCCTTTTTAATCTGTTTAAGATTTATTCACACGTCGTGTTTAGATCTTTCTTCGTGTTCCCGCGATATACCGATTTAACCCTCTCATATAAAGATTCTACAACAATATACTCTTACAGCTTTGTACTTGATGCGATGTAAGCTTTAAACAGGCCTTCGAACCTTCGAGAGACTTGTGTCGTTAAAAATAATGGAATCAACCGCCATGTTGGTTTCATCGACTGGATATTTGGTCCAAGCTTAACGAAACCAAACCGTTGCATCGCGTTAAATTTGATCGATAAAGGCACAGAGCAAGGAGAATAAAAAAAAATAATTTGGAAGCTAATTGTTCAGCGCAACGGAGAGTGCTACGGAAAATGTCGCGTACAGGATATAAAATACGAATAAACTAATATCATTACAACAAAAGAATACTAACCTTAACTGTTAACTTGTACAGTAATAGTAATAATAATAATAATAATAATAATAATAATAATAATAATAATAATCATAATAATAATAGAGTAATAATATTAATAGCAAACAATAGCTGTTTGCGCCAATGAAACCGTATTCATCGATTGGAGCGTTAAGCGCCTCGCGATCGATCCTTGAACTCTCGCGCTTCCGTACGACTATAGAATATAAGAGAAACTCTTTAAACCTATGAGATAGCATAATTCACACTTGTACAATATTATGTATTAAATTTAATTGACACGGTAATTGTTTTCGAATGGAATGTTTGTAAAGTCAGCTCCCGCGTTCCATACACGCGTTTAGACGTTTCAAATGACCCGCAGTTTACCTTTCAGAATGTACAATAAAATTCACATATGAGAGGGTTAAAATAGGATCAGTGTTAATTTACACGGACAGCTAGTTTTAATCGAATTGCTCGTTCGTTCGTAAAATACCGACGAACAGAAATGTTCAATGTTTCCGTTCCGTTGCACAATTGGCCTTGAAAAAACTAATCTTTCCTTAGGTATTCTCTCTAAATGTACTAACCGTATAGCCTAACGTAAGAGTAGAAATCTGAAATATTACACCGATGGAGATGATAGCAAAAAATAACTTTCAGTTATTTAAGCTGGAAATAGGCTATGTAAAGGAGACTATTATTACGCATACTCGGGAAGAACATCAATCTGGTACGTGGTAATAGAGTTTACACTCTAATCGGAATCTTCTTCTATAGTCGGTGGTAACATAGCAAGATGTTGCGGACTAAGCATCCCCCTGGAAAGCGCGTATTCTGCCAGCGCTCTATGACAGAAAACGTATTGGTCTGGCATTTGAATACTGTAGGCCCTCTGTGCTCGGATTTTCTCGACGGTTCCACGAATGTCCACGGTACCGGTGTCCTCTAGTCGCGATATGCATATATCTAACGTGCAAAACGTTCCTGCGAACCGAACGACAAGTTACAAGATAGAAAAAACCGAAAGAAAAAACAAATTTCTTTCCAAATCGCTACCTGTTCTTCCTATCCCGGCGCTGCAATGAACCACTATGGGAGGTCCTCGCGGATGTCCTGCCCACGTGTCTCCCCTGCTAGCAAGTAACTTATTCTGTTGTTGTCTTACTAAGGCTAAAAACTGTAGCAGAGCTTTGGCCGACTGTGGAACACCATAATCCGGCCACGCGGTGTACAGCATGTGGCAAACTTCTCTTGCCTCGTCAGTCTGAAATCGATCCATGTCTTATTCTTTGCCGACAATCGTTCGCAAATTTACGCGACAATTTAACGCTACAACCTCTTTTTGCTACAACAACGTAACGATACCTTGTTGTTTGTAAGGAGAAGCATCGTTATCGTGTAATCGGGATTGGTGTCGACTTCGAAGGTTGTTACCGTGAAACCTCCCGCTTGTACTTCGTCACCCGGTTCCGGACCCCAATACTGCGCGCACTTCGTACGTCCTCTTTCCACCACTCTGGAAAATTCGTCGAACGTAAGAGGCGTGAAATTCGTTCTCTCCTTCCCGTGGAATACCACAGCGTCGATTTACCTCGTAGTCATAACGACGACCAGCGTTTGTTGCTCCCAGATCATCCTCCAAAAATCTCCGCAGGTCTTCGGAAGAGGGCCCTGGGTACTGATAAATGCGTTCTTTTGCTTGTAACCGTCAACGAAATTAGCATTTATGTAGTCCGACGCGGCGTCCCCGTCTACTTGCGACAGACATACTCTACTATGATCGTAGCAGAGTACGTCTGTATATCGGTTCTTCGGTTGATTGGATCTCAATCTGAAAAATATATTCGAATATCGGTCAAATGATCGATCTATCGAGACAGGCAAACTTTCCGTAATGGATTCTATACACCAGCTGTTATTGCGTACTTTGCATTGTTGAAGGAACCGTCGGGCGGTCTTTGCCTGATTTCCGCGTACTCCGCGATCAGTCCCGCCCGTCCTCTCGAATGTATCTCCTCGATGAGTTGTTCCATGGTAACGGCTTGAAGGCCAAGATCGCCGTGAAGACTATCGTCGTCGCTAAAACCGGAACTAGCCGAGGACGGAGGCTGAACTGGGGACGGGGCCTCATCGGTTCCGATCCAGACGTCACCATTCGTGATCTCGATATCTCCGATATTCGAGATACCATTTTTCGCCTTATTCTTATCGATTATAGGACTAGTCGAGCTACTGACTGTAGTTCCATTGGGATTTTGATGAACCGTGTGATTTTTCGATGTGGGCGAAAGAGGTGTACCCACTCTGGGGGTAACCTGGAAAAGAGGAAAAAAAGGAGAAACAAAGAATAAAAAAAGGGGACAGAAAAGTTTCGAACGCGTCAACTCGGATACCTGCGATTAAGCGGCTGATCTTATCTGAGAAAACTGACCTCGCAAAGTTCACCCCCGCCCCTGTTTGTCATGGATTTAAGACAGTGGAGCAGCCATGCTTCATGCTGTATCTCCAATGTGCCGCCCAAACGATGCGGCAATGATTCCCTCGGGATATGTAACGTTAATTGAGGAATGGATACGGTGAATACTCTGTCCCTCAGCTTTTCACGCACGAATAATCGTAGGATCTTGAAGGGTGCCTTGAACCACAGCGGTGCAGTCACTATTAAAACTTTCTTCAGTTTTGCCGGATAACCACCCTGAAACGATACAATGCGCTTATTAGAGAAAGTGAATAGCGATTCGTAGCGCTGTAGCTAAGTTCGAGAAACAAAATGTAAAAAGAAAATAATCGATCGTTATACGCTTTTCATTTCTCGGTATGCTGCATATAAAAAACGACACGTCAGACGTGTCAGGGAAAAATATTACGTGGAAAGGCAACAACATATTTGTCGAACGATCGGTTAAAGTTAAAGTTGCATGAATTTATTTTCGAAATGGAGCGAGTTTCAAGTTCGACCTTTGCAAGACGATGCAATAATAGAATGGTATTATAAACGGGGAGAGGCACGCGTTTGGTGCCAACTGCCAAGTAATCTTCGAATATATACTCGATGCGCACGAAAGGGCGTTCGTTTTAAAGGAAAATCACGGAACTACGTGGCACGAGTCCCGATCCAATTTATCAACGGTAAACCTCTCTGGTGCGGGCTGGTTGTTTGCGCGTCGGATTAAACTGTACAGAAAGAATTCAATCGAAACGAACATTCAGAAATTTCGATCGGAAGAGAAGAGCGTGCGATGCGCGAAAAATGTTTCTCGATGCAGGTCCGGTGTGTAATATGCAAGAAACACGGCAACTTAACCCCTCGTCTCGTACCCTCTGTGGTACGTATAGAGGGCGGAAGTACCGTAACGGCAACGACGTCAGCAACAGCAGCACCACCACCACTATTACCACCACCACCAGCAGCACCTCCACCACTTGCACAACTCTAGATTCTCACAATCTTAAACGCACATACTCTATTATTACGTGGAAAATCCCGCGAAAGCAGAAAGGGAAAAAGTTTCGGAACCGTTCGATTCGAAGGGATTTCGCGAGTATGCGAGGGACACCAAGAGGAATCGTATCGGGGGATTAGGAGAGTAACATAGTTGGTCGTCGACGTCGGTTTGACAGATAGAACGGTCTGGTAATCAATCGATAGATTAGAACATTCGTTTACCGTATGTCGTGGAATGGTGCGGCGCAAGCAAACATAGTTTACAGGGACGATGACACGAGCTCGTCCGACGATAAAACAATCGATCAATCGTGTATCGGCGAGGGGAACTCTTCGGGTGTTGGATTATCTCGCGGACGAGAGCAGAAGCACCGATGTAACGATCGAATCGAGGAATTAATCTCTAGCGGGGCATCGTCCAGTGTCGTTGAATCGATGGAATCGAAATCACTGCCGGCACTACGGTCGGTCAATCGATAGCGTGGAATTGGTATAACCGTTTTCTACGGTTGACACGATTCGGAGGAGCGTCGAATGTACGCGCGTGTACGAGCCCGCTCGACGAACATGATCGCAACTCGAGTTTCCGACGCGTTTCGAGGTTTAACGGCAACGGTGAGCCCGACAGAGGCGAATCAGGTTGCGGACTCCTTCCGATCTGTGCACGATAATGCCGCAAAGGGGTCACGATGATTACTGACCGCGAGCGTCGCGACGTTATCCCGCGTATGCGCGCATGCGCTCCAACGACCCCTTCTTTTCGCCACCACTCTAGCATCCCTTACGTGAATTTCTTTTACTCGGCAAAGGTGCGATACCTACGCGCGGTGTGACGTATTATGCCAGTGTCTCTCAATTCTGAATTCGATCCCCAGGGATGCGAACCGTTCGAGCATCCTACCGGAACCGATTCCGGCCATATTATTCCTTCCTGAATCGCCCCTTTTATGTACTTCGCTAACCGGACTTCGCGTTTCAGAATAGAATCTCGGCTCTATCCCCGCTTCCTAGTAAACAACCGACGAAACGGGAGATTATTTTTATCTCGCGCCCGATGACGTAAAAATGTTAGTGGAAATAGTTTCATAAATATCTTATAACTGCGTCGCATTCCGACGAAACCTTTGAAAATCGTTCGCTCTGCTCGTGACGCGCGGACCGCTGAGCAATTTCGAGTGGGTTCTCGCGAAGCGTTAACAACCCCGTTCTGCTTCCCTGTTGCTCGCGATGCACACCCTTCTCAGTCCAGGCCGAGCGAACTGTTAGCGTTATCGTGTATTACAGCGCCGGAGAGCTAAACAGTTATCAAGAGTCGTATATATATTCCGTCGCACCGTACCGAACGACCGACGTACATCTGTTTCGCGGTCTGATTTCGCAAAGATGCTGATTAAATTTCCTGCGTAAAGATAATGGCCTACATTCGGAACGATACGGTGTGGTAACTAGAGTAACAAAGCCCCTTTGTCTCTCGACGCTCCGTCAAATTCAGACGCGCGAATTCGTGAATGCATATAATCCGCTTACCTTCAGCAGAGTGAGAATCTTTTGGGAGAGGTCGTAGTCGAAATTCTGGTATTTGCTATCCGACATGTCGTAAATAAAAACCAGACCGTGCTTTTGAGTCTCTACACTTTCTAGAGCCGCGTCTAACTGATAGACAACACCCTGTAACCAGACGGAGAAAGTTCTCCATTAGTAGAGATTTGTCGCGAGAGCGTACTATCACGTCGTCGCTTATTGCGACGATGCGCCGCCGTATGCGAATCGCGAGGTACGCTGCTACGATTGCTTACTTGCAGCGTTGTCTGGTGCGTTGTATTTTGTGGAAGGTGTAAATGTGCGGTAAAAATAGCTATGGCTGCCCCTGTAGCATCTCGCGAGGACTGAAAACATTTTTTACGAACGTGTACTTTAATGAGTAGATAGTTAAGGGAACAGGATTCGTAAAGACTCACCAGAACTGTAAATTTTCCTGTGCGCAATTCGCTGAGCAAAGGTTCCTGAGTTGGATGCAAAACCGAGAGACCTTCTCTTCTTCTGGTGGCTTCGTGCTGTTCGTAGAGAGCCAGTGCTCTAGCTACCTCGAACTTTCTTGCCGTCAAAAACTTTACAGCCGTGCTCCATGATACCGGACCGGCTCTCCTTCCAGCCCGACACTTGTTAACCGCTTCTATGAACTCCTTTGTTGCCTGAAAACGATCACAGAGCTTGTTAGATTTAATTCGCAACGCGTTAATTAACGGGAGAAATTCCTCGGAGACTTCTTTACTTTCCCCGTTCGGAGATGCCTGTCTTTTCACGGGCACGCCGGGCACCGTTGCGACAATGGATCGTGATACGAAACGAACGCACCATTTCTATATACCGTCGAAACGTGTAACAGTCATTCGCCGATGATTTGTGTACATGCCCTGAGTACCGATATAACTTCCGGTGTCCGGCTACCTCCCCACCGGCAACTTCCGCCATAGCGCGCTCGCCGGGGACCGGATCACGGTGAACGGTTAGGTTCTGTTTCAGGGTCAAGAAATTTAATATCGCGAATGTTAACTTTTCGAAAACTTCTTACTATTTTTATTTTCAACGGCTACGCGGTTTTCCCTCCGTACCGCACGCTGCTACCGCGAGGATCGATGATCCCGTTGTATTTTTAATTTCGCTTTCGAAGCGGAAGAAAGCCAGCCTCCTCTTTTTCCTCTACAAACTCGTAAAGACGGAAACAGCTTCGTTTTATTCTTCGTCGCTCGCCTGTTATCCGGCTGTCTTCCTTCTCTTCGCGTTTGCTTCTGCTTGTTTGTTTGTTTGTTTGTTTGCCGTTTTCTATTTTCCCTCTTTTTTTTTTCTTTTGCTTGCCACTTCAGCAAGTGGCAATTACTTTTTCAAACAACGATCGTACGATCGAGAATCTCGAGCCGGTCGGTTAGGAATAGAATAACGGATCGTTCAAAGGCTACGCTCGACGAGCCGATCGAATGTTATTCTCCCGATCATGGTATCTAGTTGCACAAACATCGACGATTGTATATCCAATACCGCGGAGCATCGTTCACTGTCGTCCGTAAATGTTCATTGAATTAGCGGATCGTTCGGTCCCGAGGGAAGGGAAGGGAAAAAAATTCAAAATATCAGAGGGAGATGGAGCGAGCAATGTTTATATTACGCGCTTTTATTAAACACGCTCGCGATAAAATAACGGTGATAAAAGAAAGGCGAAAAAATAAATCCCATCGATCGTTTCCCGTTGTTGAAGAGATCGATAAGGTTTGCTCGCATACACGTACGTACGTACGGTAGATACCGAAAGGAGAAGAGATTGATAATCGCTTACCTGCTCTTGCTCGACAGTTAACGTGGCTGCCATTTTGACTTAACGCACTGACATAACCGAAGAATCAGCATCAGCGCGTAGTTATTTTCAATTCTGGCCGAACGATCCTCTGTCTACGGTAACACATTTTGTTTTCGCACCAAACGCACAACAACGCGATCCTTAGAGCTGGCCGGTCGGTGCGGCGACGACGACGACGAAAACGAGTCGATCGGTCCTGTACTCGTTCATCGTCCGACGCTTCGCGCAGCTATAGAGCAGACACGCTCCGATCCACTCCAACTCGTGCGGACGCTCGATTGTCTTTCTCGCCGTAGGTTCAGCGCCATCTTGACGGCGCGAGTGTGTAGGCGATACTGTATCGTACTATACATTAGCTACAGATTTGTACCACAGTTTATCGACTGTCTGCGTCCTTCTCCACGCCGGATATGCTATCATTGGCCGAGTATAGCCATCGTCAAAAGCCTCTCCGTGTCCACGCGAGACTTATGGGATTTCGTGCAAATTCAATGCCGGAAACAACCCAGGTGTGTGTTCTGTAACGGAAGCAGAATCGTTGTTACTACATTACAATCTGAACACGTACAGATATCGATACGTGTTTCAATGCGTGCGTGCTCGAATACCCGTCGAGTCGCCTATCGATAATATTTTTAACGCGAGTACCTCCAGTTTCTCGACTAGAATCGCGCGACACGGACCCGCCTCTGACCCTCTCCGAGGAGTAACACCCGCTAAATTCATTTTTCATCTGTACCACACTTTTTCCACGATTAACCAGGAGCCAGATTGCGCGATTCCGTTAGTTTGCCATTTTTCGAACTTTTGACGCGCGCCCACTTTCGATGCTACGTTTCCATTGAACGCTTGCCAATAACAGGAACTGGTGAATCGCGTTAGCTGATCGCAACAAGTCCTATGGTCTAAGATCAAGGTTTGACCGCGTCAATTTCAAGTTGGAGAAAGAGAATGTTTCGAACTCGAAGAAACGGTGTGATTCGATATTTCGGGTCGTGACTCAACGCAGCGAATAAAGGGACACAAACGTTTATCTTTTTTTTCTTTTTTTTTCCTTTTTTTTCTTTTTTTTTTTTGTAATATAAACATTTTTCTTATTCAAACGTATGTTCTTACATTTACACAGTACAAAAAATTATACTCAAACCTGCCGGCCCGCGGTTCATAATTGCTATGACTGGGGGCGGCCGGTGATGGGGTAGTGCGGGACTTCGGGGGTGGATATTTTTTCTTTTTTCCGTAGGAGTTTTTAAGGGCTGTACACAATTGTCTCATCCATTCCACTCCGCCCCCAATACACGGCCCCTGGTTCTATCATTCTCTCATTCTCTCTCTCCCTCTTTCTCTCCCCCGCTTTCGTTCGTGTTTTCCGGAATTTCGCTCGAAAAAACAACATGCACGCGTTTCACGCAAAAACACACAAGCAATCTTTCGAAACGCTCCCATTTATACACTAAACGCTCGTAATCGTGCTTCTCCTCGCCGCGTTATTCAGCAACATTTAAATATCGGTATTCTCCGTAATAATTAATGATCGTAATAATGATAATAATTAATAATCAATGATCAATAATAATAATTAATAATAATAATAATTAATAATGGTATAATAAACTATCTACCTACGCGTGTAAAGTGTATTTTGTTTATCCATGTTTGTGGAGTGTGTACCATTTTAATTCTAAGTTGCATCGTATTTATATATGTATATGTATACATATATGCTGTATGTATAAATGTATTTATATATCCCCCCCCCCCCCTCCCCACTTGGCGGGAGAACAAATAATAGCTTTGTCTGCAGCAATAATACACAGAGTATGCATTCTTCCCTATATAACTTTATACATCATCGTTATCATCAATTATCATTATCGTCGCTCGTCGTGAATAATGAGGGTATTTTTGTTGCTGTTGTTGTTGTTGTTGTTGTTGTTGTTGTTACCTATAATTTCCGTAATATTAACGTTACTTATCGACACTAAGATATTTAAAAATTTACTCGTTAAATATTATTTAATCAAGTCGTTGTATGCTAGACGAATGTTGAGATCAAAGAAATTGCGGATTTCAGGATTCCAGTGATTTGTGTTTTTCCTTATTCCTCGCTTTTGCTTTTAACGCCTGTGTCCGTCTCGAGATTACCAGCCATAGAGAACATCCGACGACGATCGATAAGCGCACCAACAGCGCCAGACAGCTAAATTACACGCGTCTGTTTCTCGAAAGCCGTTGCCTTCCTTTTTTTTTCTCTCTCTCTTTTCCTTTTGTTTTACTACCGCTGAAATTGTTGTTGCATGCTTCGAGTGTGAGGTGTCAGATCGTGGAGAACGCGCAACGGCTCCCAAGAACTCAGACGTTGTACAGCGATACCGTGAATAGCAGCGGTCTGTTCTATGCGAGAAAAGTTGTACGATAGGAACTCGGCCTCTCATCTATGTATGAATTCTGGGTGACTAATCGTCTGTCTGTTCTTTCTTCCTTTTTTGTTACATCTTTTCCCTTGTCTATCTATACACACGCACGATACGTAACGTGCAAGACACGTGATAAATGTCCACGTCGTTCAACATTGGCACTTCGAAAGTCGTTACAGCTTTATTTCGCGTTAAATAACGTTACCATAGTTATCGATATTAATTATAATACAATTAGAATATCGCTGCTCTATATTCGGTTTACAGACGGTTTGCGTGATTTGACAAAAATAACAGTTTCTCATTTTTTTTCTTTTTCTTTCATTGTTTGTTTTTTTCTTCTTCTTCTCATTCTTCTTTTTCTCTTACAGCTTAATTTTACTGGATGATCACTGGGCCACAATGTTAATCCGATCTTGCGTTCCGTAAAGATATTCCGTCGACAGATTCGTTTCTATTAACCTCTCTTGTTACTTCCGTGCTGATGCCTTTTACGCGTTTGAAAAAAGAAAAACGAGACTGTGACAACCATACGAACCCCCGCCGAACGGATTTTGCTGGGTATAGCCGATATATTTTTCGAAGAAAGACGAACCGAAAAATGAGACACGCGCAATATATCCGAGAAAGCAGAATTGCGATTGTTACGTATACATTACAGATTAATGTACTTTGACGCGCAAAGATCGATCACCGATCCGTACCGACGGACCGAAACGCGGAACAGCTTAGGCAGTGTTTTCCTCTTGTGCTCGTAACGCGCGAGAACACAAGAACGCAGCGAGAAATATATATCGGCCATTTATTACCTCCGCTAAGTCGATACCTACGAAATGAACAAGAAAAAGAAACCACTCATTCCTCCCCCCCCCCTCCCCTCCCCTGCCCTGCCCCTCGCAAAAAAAAGAGAAAAAAAGCACCAGATCACGAGAGCGTGTAAACGCGAATCGACGAGTATCATTACTGATTCAGCTAACAATTTAACCGACATCTAATTGCACAAAGGTACCACTAGACAATTCTCTCGTAGTTGCTAGTAAGAATTCATTACACAGTAATCCATTATCTACATTTATATAATATAGACAGTATGTATATTGAATACAGGCACGATATAAGTAATTACAAATAATGCATGATCCAAAGTCCTCCTCCTGGTATCACAATGAGAAATGGACGTGGCGCGCTCGCGTGCACCGCCGCTGACTCCATATGCTCGAACGACAAAACAGAAAGACTCGCGGACTTCATGTCCGTTAGCAAGCGAGTTGCTGCTGTTGCTCGAGAGAAAAGAAAGAACACGTAAAAAGGAAATTGAAATAAAGAAACGAATAACCCTGATTGGCTCAGCCAACAGCGAGAAATGAAACTTTTTGAGTTACTCGTCAAATATCACAACAAATTCTTGCACCTCGATACAGGTATTGGGAGCATCTCGGAGAAGATGATTCCGTCCGAGCGGTCGTCGTCCCGAACCGATTATTCCTGGCGCGTACTACCGGCCCGTCGTGTCGGGGGAGCGACGCGCAGCCGACTCGGCAACGAGCGTTGCGCACTCACTGGTACACAGCGAGACTTCAGTCGAACAATGTATCTCTCAACGGGTCTTGCGACCGCGACAGGGGGCCTAGGGCTACGTCTCCTCCTTCTTGATATCGTTGTTCGCTTTCAGCTTGGCAAGAGTCTCCTCCTTCACGTTGCTCAAAACGGTAAGGGAATCTTTCACGGCGTGATAGATGATGTTCTTGATCTGCAGTTTGTCCTCGTGATTCGTGTGCGTGTCGGATAGCGCGCGGAACTCTTGCGTTAAATGGAAGCAGTGCGACACGTTCTCCGGGGATACGAAATCTTCGGCTACTTTAATACAATTGTGAAGATTACGGACTTGATGCGGCGCACCGGCTGGCACGAATACCGCGTCGCCTAGGCACTGTACGATAGCGTATCTGTAACAACGAAACGCAGAGATGAATGAAAACACGACCGCGGAGAATGACGTCGCGTGGGAACGTGCAACAACGATGCCGCTTACCCTTCGACACCGTATTCACGATACAGCCTCTCTCGCAACGGTCCGTCGAGATAGCAGCTCTGATCGTGGATGGGATCGTGATGCGGTTCCAAACGAGCCCCGCGTTCCAAGGCCACTGCGTTTAACAGATCTCGAATCTTGTCGGCATCCCGGGCCGCGTAAATGTGCCACAACGCGCCCGGCGCTTCTCCGCGTTCACGAACGCGTCTGCGCGTCAGGATATCACAGCCGGCTTCGTCTATCGCTCTTAGCGCCTCTGCGGGGAAACATCCGATACAATTTAAGATATTCGTTTAGTCGTGGTTAATTAAAGTAACGCGCGGACGTCGCTAGAGGCATAGAAACAAGTAGTAGTAGTAGTAGTAATAGTAGTAGCGATAATGGATACCTTTCACGTGTTCGTCGTTGTCGGCGTCCTTTGGAATCCCGACGTACACCATCACGTTAACCGCGTCGGAGATGTCCAGGTGGAGATTGGTCGTTCCCTTGTTCGGATGAAGAGCCGAGCCGTACGCGTTGTACATCTTAGGGCCCAGGTCTGGCCTGACGAAACAGTCGGGTAGACGGCTAGCCAAGTTCAGTCTTCCGTTTCGATGCGTGTACTCGGACAACGGCAAAACTTTCATCAAATCGGCGAACCTCGACGGCAGTAACTCGGCAAAGTCTTCGCCGGGCGGCCAGTCCTTCAATTTCAGCAACATCGGATTCCCTCTCTCGTCTTTCAGCCTTTTCGAGAAGTGTTCGAACCCTTCCCAGAATTTACGCATCGGTTGATTCGGCACCAGATTCCCGGTCATGCAATTGATCAGATCGTTCTTCTCGTCGCCGAAATCTCTCGCGAACGAGTCCGGATGCCACAAATTCATGTCCAACGACTTGGCCACGTCCGACACGATCACCGGCTGTCCGCGTTTCCATTGATCTTGAAATATTCTGTAATTGTTCGGACTGTTCGGATCGTTTAGCCTGAGCAGCTTCCCGTCGCAGAGCCACGAATGGGGCACGTCCGGGTAGAGGCTCTTGCTTTCGGTGAGCGTCATGATCCGAATCGGCAACGGCTCTCTTCCCTTCTGCGTCCATTTATACCTTCTGACGAAATGCTTCAACTCCCTCGGTTTCTCGTCGCCTAGTCCGCCTTCCCTCTCCTTTTTCACGCTGTGCTCGATCACGCTGGATATCACCTCGTCCAGCGTGTCCATTTTCGATTTTTTCCCAGATTTGGCTACGTTGTTTGCGGCGTTGTTTCCGGTGCTGGCGTTAACGTTACCCGAGCCATTATTCGTCGGCGAACTCGATCTGGACCCGCTACCGTTCGACTTGTGGGAGGGTCGGATGAGTAATTCCCTCAAAGTCGAGTAATTACCGTCCCGATCTTCGTCGGAGTCCGAGCTGGAACCAGTCTCGTTCTTATCCTGATTCTGTAGCGCCACGTCCGCCAGCCAGTTCAACGGTGAGTTTTTGTCCTCGCCGTTCGTTTTGCTCTCCGACGATCCGTTCGACTCGTTCACTTTCTTCTCCTCTTTAACTTCCTGCTTGACGTTACCATTCAGAACCGGCACCGTGTCACCTTTTATCAAGTTTCGCAAATACTCATTGGTAGGCGTTTGAACGACCAGCGAACAACCGCAGTGTTGGGGTATACCCCACTCCGCGCGGCATTCGTGCAGTCGTTGCCCGAGACGTATCAAGCTATCGCCGGCAATTATTTGCGTGAGCATAAGCCGCTCGGGTTCGTGTACCTGCCTATTTGTGCACAAAAGCCACGAAAAGTCGTCCCTATCCTTCCCGCTCTCTCCCCAAATCTTGATCGTGCCATTCTTGCGACCCTGATAAT
The DNA here is from genome assembly GCF_050948175.1 of Xylocopa sonorina. Lineage (NCBI taxonomy): Eukaryota > Metazoa > Arthropoda > Insecta > Hymenoptera > Apidae > Xylocopa > Xylocopa sonorina. The sequence continues at coordinate 10,835,868 of NC_135204.1, forward strand.
ATTTATGTTTGCGTCAAATGTCTGCGCGGTAAACTCCATACACTCCTGCTTATCATTACTCTACGCGATTCTGGTCAGTGTTAAAAAGCTCCATGATTTAATCACGATACGTGTATAACACGTAGATTTCAATCGATATATTCTCTTTTCATCATACGTCTACATACGGCTATACTTACGTATCCCGTACAAACGAACGTATAAATAATTAGGACGTAAAGAAAACGCGTTCGTACCTTGTAACAATCGATGCAGACGACGAAACCGCACTTCCCGCAAGCCCAGTGATAATTGAACAAGGTTGTCTCGCAGACGTCGCACATCTCCCGGACACCCTGGACCACTCGCTTCCAAGCCACCGTTCCGTCTACAAGTCCCGAAGTAGCTGTCATGGTGAAGAAACAATCGATACGCGAAGCGTTAAATCATGCGAACAAAGGAAATTGTCCAAGCAACGGCAATTTTTATACCGGCACGATTACATGCTCGAGGATCAAGTCTTTCGAATTTCTCGCTTCTCTTATCTACTTAATCCGCTTGGTTATTTATTTATTAGGTTCTTTCCGTTTCTTTTCTCTCCTTCGTAATCGGAACCGTAATCGTGAAATTGTACAACAATGAAATCAGAAGAAAAACTTAACCATCTATCGATCGATTAAACAATCGGACAACGATGTCACAAACATGCGTGTGATGGAATAAACATTGATCCAGAATTTCTATTCTGCACATGTATAGACGACAGGGTGTGTACATACTTATAATAACGCCCAACAAATGAAATATTTACCTTCGGCCATGTGCTGTTGAAGCGCATCCTTTTCCTGATGCAACAAATCGCAGAACTGATCACCGACCTGACGCAGTAATCTGTGGGCCATTTCCAAATCTAAATCTTCCCTGTCACCTCCTTTCTTTTTATCGTTCTTCTCGGACTTTTCGTCCTTCTTCGTATCCAAACTGTCCTTTCCTGGTAACCATAACCGAAGATCTACCTGTTGCAATAAAACGGAGGACGACCGTTCGCCTTACTGTTGCAATGGACGAATTGTTAAAATAGAAAGAAAGAAAAAGAAGAGAATCCAGCGTGCATGTATTTACCTCTGATGCATCCTTGTGAGGATCGCTAAATCCTGCTATAGCCAGCTGTCCGTTTTTCGTGTACCGTAATCTACGGAATGCATAAAATCTGCAGAAAATATTTTGTGGAAGGTTTTTGGAGCGTTGGTGCGGTGTCCATCTGCACTCACGACATTTAGCCAATTTCGGGGCGACTTCGAAACAAGCGCCGTCTTGTAACCAACTGTCGCCTGTTTTCTTTAATTGCGATATCGGAGGTCTACGAAAGGGATCACCCCTGCCGCCGCTGCCGCCTGGCCCGCTGTTACCACCGCTCGCGCTGTCGTCTCTACGTTCTTTCTTTTGACGAGGTTGCTGATCTTCTCCCCCTAATTCGTTACCTTTCGTAGTCTTTGGTCTCCTACCTCGTTTCCTCGGTTCCTTATTGTTTCCTAACGAACAAACGAAATACCATCTGTTTCAGCTACGTTTACCAACATTCGTCTAGCCGTATCTAGCAACAGCACCAGCATGTAATGCAGTTCAGTGTTAAAAAGCTCGTGATATTATTCACATTTCATGTATATGTATTCTATACGTATCAATTGTTTATTTGTCATCATAATGCTCGCAACGATCAAGGATACAAGCAGAGTCGTATAAAAAGTTTACACAGAGACGGGGTAAGTGTGCGAGACAGGATTACGGGGACGTTCCAAGAGCTTGGCGAACCTAAAGAGTATCAGGAAGTTAATCGGAGAACATTGTTGCTGTTTGGATGGACGTTTATAAGAATGTTTCGAGATTAGATGAAAATAGAGAGACGACGATGAAGACGAAAATGAAAATGGCAATATACAGAACGGTTACGGGTTCCTTTTATAAGAGTATACTCCTGAATTTCTCTGGTTCCCACACAGCTCTATAGAGAGGAGTAAGCGTACGACCGTGGAACGCGGATCACTTACCCTGCAAGTGAATAGTTAGTTCACCTGATGGCAAGTCCGTTTACAAGAAGCTACGTCTAGAACTAACCGTTTCCCGAGGAATTGTTGGAATTGGCGGTGGTATGCCGTGCCCTCGACGCTGGTTGAACGGAACCCAACTGTTCGCTGGTATCGCTAGCAGAACCAGCCTCGCTCTCGTTGCTAGACTCGCTGCCTACACCACCGGCTCCTCCGCCTTGCTTATCCTCTTTGCGCCTCCGCTGGTCTTCGGCGGTTGTCTGCTGCCTCCGTGCGGCGCCTTTCTTTCGTTTTACCTACCACAGGGCACAGATTATTAAGTAGTCAGGAAGTTCATGCTCTTGCCGAAACTACTGCCAAAAAAAAATCTACCAATTCGTTAACGATAAGTCTTTCGAACAAGCAATCAAATCAATTTTACGTCGAATACGTTACATGCATCAAATCGAGCAACTTCAAACAAAGCGAGAAAAAAAGGAATATTTATCCATAGAAATAATAGATTTAGCAGGATAATCGTGTCGCGATACGCGGAAAGAGGTTATGTTTCGTCGGTGAGTGAAATATTTGACAGGGAATTGTTATTTCAATGCCGTACCAGGTTTATCCGTTGATAGTTGTACATCTTGCTCAACGATGCTCGAATCGTACGTAACACACGAGTATATCCGCGACGAAATTCGGAAAATTTACGCGCAAAAAGGCTCCGCCGTAACCTCGTCGCGTACCACTCTATTTCTGGTTCGCGTCTCTCTTGTTATCGAAATGGCGGCAAGCGAGGCGGGAAACTTAAACGTGAAATCAGTGCCCTCTACCGGTGGCGCCTTTCAATAATCGACACTCGGCGTGTCTACGTAAAAAGTACACATTTTCTGTATCGTTTTGTATTCAAGGGGTACACTTAAAATGTTTACTCGATTCGAATACCCATTACCGACGAAACGTTTACGAATTATGTGGAATCGGAGAAGAACGTGCACGACTGTGCTGCGTACTATATGTCACAGTACAATCTATGCGAATACGGCCTGCTACGAAAGAGGAAACACAGACGTGTGTATCGAGACCTTTCTTCGAGGGTGCAGCGAAGAGGAAGAGAATGGTCGCCATCGCGGACGATTCAGCGAGCGCTACTCTATATGTACATCATGTGCCTATTCGAGGAAGTCATGCAAAAGTACGTAACAGAGCAGACGATTCTCAAACAATTGAAACGAAACGGTCGACGAGGTGGAGAAAAAAAAAAAAAAGAATAGAAGTTACCACATAATACGATAATAGGATAGGTACGATCCATATAGATACCTTGGGTGGCTTCCTTTTCGGCGGCGACTTCCTCTCCGGGTCGCTGCTGGACGAGTCTTCTTGCAACGTTTTCGTGTCGGTGGCGTGTCCGTTCAAGGGCTCCTTGTTCGCTGTTTTGCGGCTGTTCTTCGCGGTTACTTTGCTCTTATTGATACTGTTCACGGCCATACTACCGATATTGTGAATCGAATTTACAGCGCTGGGTAAGCAAGTGGCGGTGGAATTGGCGGATACGTTCGAGGAGGTATTATCGCGTTCCTTGTTGTTCAGCGACTGGGACTGCGATTGCGACTGGGACTGCGATTGCGACTGCGACTGGGACTGGGACTGCGATTGCGACTGGGACTGGGTTTGCGACTGCGACTGCGACTGCGACGGTGCCTGGGAGATGTTCATGGGTAGCGTGACGCAGGTGCCGCTGCCCACGACGCCGGTCGTGTCCTCGGTGCCGTCCTCGCCGGAATGCCTCTGCAACCAAGCCTTCTTCAGTTTGTGAACGGGATAGCTGGTACTGCTCGGTGGCCTAGGCGCCGGACTGTTCGACTTCTCGCTGTCCACCGTGCTCGGATTCGCCTTGGCGGGGGTGCCAGGCGCGCTGGGCGCTGGACTCGGCGCGGTGGACGGGGCTGGGCTGGGTATAGGGGCCGGGCTGGGCGCCGCGCTCGCCGTTGGATTCAACGAGCTGCCGACGCTCCCGGTGCTGGCGGGTCGCACGGATCCGTCGCCGCTGGCGGTTCGCGGCGCCGGGCTGACCGCCGTCACGATGCGGTCTTGCTGCGTGGCCTGAGCGTTCGGCTGCGCGAGCAAAGCCGCGGTGTTTACGACGGTGGTGATCGAGGTGGCGGCCGAGGCGATCAACGGGCTCGGTTCGCTCACTCTCGACAGTATCGGCGGTCCGACGCATTGGAGGGAGAGCGGTTGCGAGGGTTCCTCGGTCCTACGTTTCTTGCAAACCTCGAGGGAGACCGGTTGCCCGGGACACTCGGTCAGCGAGGGCGTCGAGGCTTTTCTCTTCGGCGAGCCGGACCTCTCGACGCCCAGGTCGAGCGGTTGCGTTTGAAATGAGGCGTTGATCGGAGGTTGGGCGTGCTGCACCGTCTGGCCGCCGGGCTGTTGATGCGGGCTGGTGTGATGAGCGGAGTGGCCGGAATGCGCCGAGTGTGCCGAGTGCGCGATCGACCTGGATAGAGGGGCCGACGCGGCTGTCGGCGGTGAACCGTGAAGCGGCGGTGGCGGTAGTTTCGCGGCTGGCAACGAGCCGGTGTAACCTCTCGAGTCGTAGACGGATCTACTGTGCGCGGGTGGCGGCAGAGGTGGAGGCGGCGCCCCGTGATGATGATGAGGCACTTGCTGGTAAGGCGAGCTACCGGGTTTCGAGGTGAGAGGTATCGGGGCAGCGACAGCCGGCTCGGACGCCCTGCAGACCGGCGTCCCGGTCATGATACCGGAATTCGGTTTCCCGTAAATGTGCGGCGGCGCTGGACTGCTCACTTTCGGCTTGGAGCCCGCCGGGGCGGCGTAATGCGAGGTCGGCGAGGCGGTGGGCGGATGCGGATGCGGATACGGGTACGAGGGCTTGGCAGTAGCGTAGGGTAGGCCCGGTTCCGGCCTGGTGAGATAACGGGGTTCGGGTGGCGACGGATGCGGTGGCTGATGAGGATGCTGAGCGTGCGGTGACTGTCGATTGTGCGAATGCGGTGGATGGCCATGGGGACTGGGTAACTGGGAGGTGGTCGTCGACCCGCTACTGCCCCTGTGATGGGTTTGGGCCGCCTGTATGTTCTTCGTCTGGAGACCGTCCAGATGGTGAAGGTGGTGGTGAGGACTTTGCGTCGGGCTTCTGTACTCGTACGGCTTGTGCTGCGGTGGCACCGACTGCACGTTCAAATACGGCATGATCTTTGGACTCGGCGAGTGTTGCTGCGACACGACCGTCTTCGGAAGTTCCCGTCCTTCGTTCTTCACTATCACCGAACTCTTGTGGTCCGGTAACAGCGACGGTGGATTCTGGAGAACCTCTCGCCCGTGGTGATCCCTCTCGAGACCACCGGCCAGACCGCTCTTCCCCGGCAGAGATTTGTGCGGTTGCCCGACCTCGCTCTTCACTTTCTCGTGGATGTACGGCGATTGCGGTTGATACGTCGAGTAACTGAACAGGCCAACGTTCGGCTCGACCTTTGGCAGAGAGCTATGCGAGGGCCCTATCACCGGTGGTGGTTTCTCGTGGAGGCTACCAACGGGTAGCGACGACTTGGACGTTCTCGAGTGGGCCGGTGGTGGCGGATAGTCGACTTTGCCAGGCACGCTCGACGGTCGGGACACCTGTACACGCGTACACGTACGTATATTTTACTGGACAGGGGAATAATCGGTGTATCGTACGTACCTGTTGGGTAGAAGGCGCGGTGGCCGCGTAATAAGCGGCCCTCTGCTGAGCTTCGGCCTGCCTGTGCAGTCTCTCGACCGCGACCAGCTGTTCCCTTATGCCCAGGTTCTCCGTTTCTCGTTGTCGTTGCTGTTGTTGTTGTTGTTGTTGTTGTTGCTGCTGTTGTTGTTGTTGTTGTTGCTGCTGCTGCTGCTGTTGCTGCTGCTGCTGCTGCTGCTGCTGCTGCTCCCTCGCGTCCCGTTCCCTCGCTTCGCGTTCTCGTTCCCGTTCCTCTCGTTCGCGTTGCTGTTGCTGCGCGACCGTCACTGGATGCGCCGCTGCCGCCGCCGCCGCCGCCGCCGCTGCCGCTGCACCTGGCCCCGGATGATGATGGCCCACGTGCGCCGTCATTCCGGAATGCGGCGCGGCGTGTGTCCTGCTTCCTGGCGGTGGCAACGACGGGATGAACGTGTTCCACGCCATCGAGCTCGACTGCATGTTTCTCTGCGGAGCATAAGACACCTACTTCAATAAATACTGCCAGCCGGTTACGTTATTTCGTGTCAAGGTCAAACGGGTCGGTGGTCCACCCATGAACGACGGTAAGTAAACAAGCAAGTACGCGTAAGACGAAAAGTTGGTCGAAGATATTCTCGTTTTGTCTCTATCGTCTAAAAGATGGCCGGGCAACAAAAGATCGTAAAACGGTCGTTGAAAGCGCGAGGGCCACCGCAGGAGAAAGGGAGAGAGGGGTCGATTGCGCGTAATAAAAGCCAGAAGAGGGCGCATTCAGGCTCAATCAAAGGGGCTGGCTGCCATTGGTTCGTTGACTTTCTCTTCCTCGACTCTTAACCCGTGACACGCTTAATCTGTTTTTTGTTCCTGGCCTGCTCGCAGCCAAGATCGCGTCACCGAACTCTCTCTCCCTCTTCGTTTCTCGTACGCGTTCCGCTCCAAATAATTGCAGATCGCAAATATTCATCGGCGAACGGAGGAGCGTTCGTCTTTTATCGATTACAGGTTGGTTGCCGCGTGATAGTCGCGTCGCGTCACGCTTTTTAAACGTGCATCAATTTTATCCGTGTTTCGCAACAGCCACGAGCTCTTCTAACGAGCGCAACGACTACGACGACGACGACGACGCGCGATCGAATCTAGAGAAGCTTGAGTCATCGCACTCCACACGGCGAAGAGCGAGGAGTAATAACGAATCGATCTCGATTAAAGATTAAACGAGCAGAGTCGGTCGTCTCCGTCTGAACTTCGATAGAGCACCGGTTTCGAAGGATACTGGCCGCGTTATCGTCGATGTTCGAGCATCGAATTCCATCGATGCCAACGTAGACGCGAGCTCAACGACTCGTATACGTACGTGGTGGTGGTGGTGCTATTGGAGTCGTGAAAGCCGAACGGGAACGCGGAATATTCCACTTGTAAATAACCGTAAAATCTAATTGTAAAACCGTGATTATGCAAATGCAAGTAAAAGCAATCGGCATACCCTAAAGGAATTATTCGAGAACCCATTGAGAAGAAGCTCGGGATCGCGCGTTATTTCCCGCGATTGGTCATGGAACGCGACCTCAGTTGAAATATTGCGAAACTCGGCAAATATTTATTATTATCGATAACGCAACGCGGTGTTTATCGGTAGAAATAAGACTAGACGTTATCGCCGCACTGATTTACGATGGTGTTAATCGTGAATGGCGAGCACCAACCAAGTAGTTTCCTCGTAGAATGCGTGGTAATCGGTAACCAACTGGCAAATACACAGGTAGATGTTGAAGAGGAGATTACATACGCAGGAATACGCCGTATACACGATATTATCAAACGTTTAACGGGTTACGCGTGATACGACGCAACCAGTAATCGTACGACAACTGTAACGCAGATACAATAACGACTCGATCGAAATACGTACACACCTATCGGTCGCGCTATCGATACGTGTCCAGGGGGGGGGAAAGGGAACGAGAGAAAGAAGAGGAAGGAAAAGAAACAGAAAAAGAAAAAGAAAAAGAAAAAGCAAAAGTTGAGATAAGATAAAATTGGCGGGGGGACTTTTCGCTGCAGAGTTTCGGATAAATACGAAGCTGGGCACGTGGGTATGCGTACACAGAAGAGAACAGAGAGAGAGGGAGCAGAAGAGAAAGAAACGTGCAACGATAAGAGAACGCGATACGAGTTGTCAATTATCGAGGCGGTGGAATAAAAGAAACGCGGGAGGAGGAGATCAGTAGTGGAGTGAAATTGCAAGGAACACGTGTTCTAGCGAAACGCTATCTTATCGCGAGAGACGGGCCGAGAAATGTACTTATTTATACCGGCGGCAAAAAAACAGATAGAGACTGGCGAGATGATAGGAGATAAGGATACCTTCGAATAATGATGTTTCTTTCGGGTACGCTCGGTTAGATAGATAATAAAATAATAGAAACGAAGGTAGTCGAATGGAAGAGGTTTGCCAAGAGTCGCGGCGCATTCGCAAACGACGAGTGTGTGTGTGAGAGAGAGAGAGGGAGGGGGAGAGAAGTTGCTGACGATGCGCGGTGCGCGGAAATTGCACCTCTCGAGGTTTCCTGTACATATAGCACGTAGGTCAGCAGAAGATCGGGGTAGGTAGAGAAGCCACGTTGGAAAACACAAAGCGGTCGGTAATTTCGTAAACTAAACGCGAGCAACTGCTGGCTGTTCGGGTAAATTTCTCTCGAGCCGAGAACCGTTTTTAGCCGGTGAAGAGGTCCGATTCGAAACCGAGCGCGAGGACGCGAACCGCTTTCACCGATACACACAACCGTGGACAAACCAACACCAGCCGACTAACGAAATCATTCACGAAATTATGCGCAGGTGAATCCACTGGCCGGATAACGCATCCGTCCGCGTGCGCGTTTATCGTTTCATGAATTATTTATTCGAGGCCGTGCACGCGGCCCGCTCTCTCGCATTCCCCGCCGTTTCGACGTCTGTTATTACTTCCACGCCGGTTCTCGTGCGTGGTGCGCTTTTAGAAACGAGATCATCCCAGAGAGGGAGAGAGAGATTCCGAATGCCGCGACGCGCCACGGCGGCACGATTTATTTCCCAATTATGAGCATCTCGAAAGGAGGGCCGAGGGTCGAAACGGAATCCTAAACCAACCCGTGCACAAAAGGATGCGACCAAGAGTAGAGGATCGGACTCGGCATCCTTCCCACCGCAGGGAAATGCACCGATACCCGACGCATCGATCTCGCTTTATTAGACTTTTAACCTCGGTCCATCATCGTCACCGGTAACCCCGAGGAAATTCCAACTACACTTCGCGCATCGTCTCAACGGAGAAGACGGATTTTTGGTTGGCAGTATATCGGCTTTAACCTGGCTTTAAGCCCATCGACGAGGAAACGACATCGAAAGGGGCAGACGGAGAGAGAGAGAGAGAGAGAGAGAGAGAGTGGGGAACAGGGTGTCGTGGCACGGAACGAAACGAAACGAAACGAAACACCGTCGAGCTCTATTGTTGCGTACCGTGGAGTGCATAATTAATGACCTTCGTGCCGGTCGAGTTTTGCATTGCAAATGCCACTTGGAACGTTCGCGCACACGCGGTTCCTTCTCTCTCTCTCTCTCTCTCTCTCTTTCTTTCTGATCACATAAATAAACGTGTACGTGTGTTCATCGGACCCGTTGCGCTCGCTAGTAGGTACAATAAACACCGGGAAAGTTTCTGGATCGAGGAACGCGATGGAGATCCACCGTTCTCCGTTATCCGTAGCGTCGGTCCCCGAGATTATCCGTCGCGTTTCAGCCGAAAATAAAAACCGGTAAATCCGTGGTGCGGGCCGGGCCGACATAAATCAGGCCGAATGCTTCGTTCCACGTTCTCGCGTTCGTCCTTGCGGAACGAAGAAAAAGAATTGGTTATCGAGTTCGCGGCAGATAGCGGCGAGTCGTTATCTCCGGTTCGCTTCTAAATTTGTCCAAGGTCGCTTCGGTTCGTATCGCTCGAGAACCGATACTGACCTTCCTGTCCGAGGAGGCAGCGGCTTCTTCTTTCTCTCAAGTCGCGAGTCCAAGGTGCATGTTCGAAACGGGCACGGATAGTTTTTAAACGACGGCACGCGGTAAATCGGGCGGGTCCGAGCGGGTCGAAAGCTCGCAAACGACTGCCAGGACATTTTCGTAGGGCAGAAGGGCAGGTAGACCCTCGAGGCTCGACGTGAAAGGATCCTCTCTCTGGTTTACGCACCCATACGCGTGTGTCCGCGATGTATCTGCCCGCGGCAGCGGCGCTCAACCTGATCTACGATTTACGCACCTTCCACACCTTCGAACGTCTCTCGTTACGCGATCGAGAGCGTTGCCCACGCGTGTCCCACCGATCACCCGCTCCGATCGGATCCCGTCGGGCACGGTTAAACAGCAGAGAAGAGAGGAGAGATGAGAAACGCTGCGGGGGCAACGCAGTCAGCGCAAAATAGAGAGAGAGAGCGGAGCAGGTTTTCGGTGACTGTCAGGGCTGTAACAACACGCACAAAAGGCAGGTGCTGGAATGCATCGATTGCCTCTGGGATACTACTCCCCTCCCCCCTCCTCCGTCCCGTTCTTCGCAGCATCCCGTCTACCTCCTCCCTACCCGTATCTGCCCCGAGAACCCACCCTTCTTCCCTGGTCGCTGCTTTCGGATTATCCCTCTTTTCTCGGGTACGAGGGTGGCCCCGCCGGAATACCGACCGCTTCCACGCTCGCTAAACTTGCTCGTTCCTCGTTCCCGGCTAACGAGTTTCGAATCGCGGCACGGCTCTTTCGCCTACGAGTTTACCGCGAGAATTTCGGCAATTCGGCATCTCGAAATGAAAAATTGGTCCATTCGTTCCTCCGATTTTCCGGGTATCTCGATCGCGGGAGGCTGCGCGCTCGAAATGTTTTTCGTCGAACGAGCATCTGTTGGACACGCGGAGGAGCCCGGAGGTCGTTAAAAAGGGGCACGGCACGGCACGGCGCGATACGATACGGGAACACGCACGGAGAAAAACAGGCAGTAAAGGCTGACTAACCTTTTGTTGCGCCAGCCTGAGGGACTCTTCGAAGTGCTTGTGAACTGCCTGCTCGGCGGCCCTTTGCTTCTCGAGCCTCTCCCTTTCCATCTTGGCCTCTCTCTCACGTTTCTCCAGCCGAGCTTCCGCTTCTCGCCGCTCCCTGGAACGCAGAGAAAAGTTTCAAGGTTACACACGATCCATCCGGAACTCGGTCTCGTTCGCGACCAACGGGAACGAGACAGTTTTTCGATCTTTCCAGCCTGAAAGAAGAAAATCTTTCGCGGAATCCAGCATCGGCCAGAGGGCATAAACAGGAAACGTAAACGGGTCTGGCAGAGTCGGCGCGGATACTTTTCCGTTTAACGATTCGGCGAACGATTTACGACGGTGGAACTTTGCCACGCAGAAGAAAACAGGCAGCCCGATAAATGATCGCTCGAGTTCGAAAAAACACGCGTAATTTATGCGATCGCGAACCAACGTTTTCCCGCTGCTTCGTACTCCTCCCTCTCTCTCTCTCTCTCTCTCTCTCTCTCTCTGTTATCGATTCATCCTAGCCACTCCTCTCCGTTCGTCCGCCCTCGCCTCCATTCGAGCGACGACGATTCTTCCAACGATCGGAATAACATTGATAATTCGCATAATATTAATTACAATAACGATAGCAGTAGGGACGCAAACCGCTGACGAAATAGAAAATCGTAAAACGCATCAGGCCGGGACTGTCGCGGGCTGTGCATCGCTCGACTCGGGCCGAGTATTAAAAGCGGTGGCGATAATAACGCGGACGGTGGCTGGCGTATATCGTGACTTTTTTAACGGGCTCAGCCAGATAAGCATTCATTAATGCTTGCGCAAGTTATTTATACTGTTACGTGCGCAACGCGCGTGTTTATCTCGGCTCTCGGTCGGCGGACCTTACAATAATGCACGCCTAGATCTACGTACTACGTATTTCTCTGCCACGTACGATCACCGCGAAACGGCACAATTTTACCATACCGAATCCGTTTAACATCGATCTACGTCACTCTCGAATCACCGGTTGAAACGAACCGAAAACCCGGAACCAGTTTCCGCATCCGACCGATTTGCATCTTCGGGACGCGGTTTACTTGCTCGCTCTTTATCCGCATTATCAAACGCCTTTCGAAAGCGGACGAAGAAGAAGAAGAAGAAGGAAAAAGCGTCGCAGTCCAATTCTTTAGGGGTCGAACCGTAGATTCGCTTGTCGCGGCAAACTTTTAACCTTTATAGGCGAACTTTTCCACGGCATTATGGACGGCAGTTTGAAACTCGAGCCGTGGAGGAGAAACAGGGGGAAAAAAAAAGAAAAGGTTTGAAAATTGCATCGAAATCGGAAGAAAAAGAGCGTGTGGCGCGAGGAATTCCTTTTCTTCGGCGTTGCTCGGAAATCGAGTAACGAGGCAGGAAGGCGGAGAAAGAGGAGGCAGGGATCGGGAATCGGAGGGGCTGTGCGCCGGTCGATAAACCAGTCCGGTATGGGAACAGGACAGGTTCGAGCTGTGGACAACCTCTGAAAAATCCAGTCGGCCGAGACCGGCCCGACCAGAAGACCGGCTCCTCTCCTCTGCCGAGCAACAACTCACGGCAAATATCACCAAAAAAGGTCTTACGCATCCTTGCCTCGCGGCCTCTTTTGTTTTGCTTCGTCTACGTGCGCGCGTATGCGTTACGCTTCTACGCGTACAAGTACGACGACGACGACGACGACGACAGCCTCCTTCTTATTATGCAACACGGATCGATAACGCGTTTCGCTTCCAACAGATTTCTTCGGTTTTTACGGAATTCTCTTCGACTGCCTACACCTTCTGCGATATTTACAAATACCAAACACCCTGCGTATCCGTTTGTTCGAATGTGTGCGATGTGTCTGCGAAGACGAAACAGCAGACAAATTTCCAAGAACGGTCATTGATCGGTCGACGTTTCTATTTACGATTCCTCACTCGAGCATGTAACGCGTGTACTAGAGAGAGGAGAAACAACAAAAGCGTTTCATATTTCAACAGAATGAATTCGAATTTGCGAGGATGCTCGTTCGACCTTAGCCGGTCCGACATACCGCAGCCGTACGACGAGACGCGATCAAGATGGCTTCCAGACACCTGTCCGCTCTACAACGACGTTCCTTCCTCGCTTTTCTCCTCGGTTGGACGTCACGACGAACGAGCGTCGAACAGAAATGGAACAATTCCTATATCGAGTCTTCCTTTTGCGGCGTAATTAGAGTGGAGAACGCGCGCTTGCCAAAGGTCACCGGATTATTACCCGCATACGTTGCATTTTATAACCTAACCTATATCTAACCGGAACGACTGACGGACACTTTTACCTTCGACAACAGTCAACACGGTTCGCGTTTAGGACGAGCAACTTTGGGATCTGAAAAAGAGAGAGAGAGAGAGAGAGAGAGAGAGACGACGATACGAAGAATGAAATAGAGTTTCCCCTTACGCGAATCGTACGGTAAATTAACGCTTGCATTCCTACGCTTTCTGCACCCACCGTGTGATTACCATGATTTCTACGTGACGTAATTTCACCGCGGACAGAAACACGCCGACGGATGAAAGAGCGAGCGTTTAAGGGGGACGGGGTAAGGGGCGGGGAGAAAAGGAGACGAAACGAGTTTTCATGTTGCGCGCATGCTGCTGCTGCTGCTGCTGCTGCTCGAGAGCTCGTCTGACGAACGTTCGCATGCATCATTCGGACAGGTATGCGTACAAGTTTGAACGTAACGGATACGATGGGAAGTCGGTGAGAAATTTGACTTCTTTTCAATTTCTTATCGTATCGGAGATTCGTCGAGAAAGATTTTAGGTCGATCGGGATTTAAATCGGAATACCAATGGAGAACCGTTACCGCTACCACCTCCAAGGTCTTCTTTACCTTGTATATTTGTTCGGCCTGCGGGTATTTCTCACTCGTTATGTAAAAACCAGTCGATCGGTGATACATCGCGTAGCTAATTATTCCTACGACATTTGTTTTCTTTTTATCGTGGAATGCTTGAAATATTTCCTCTTATAGCGCGCAAAATAATTGAACGGAATTTCACAACGCGGCGAGCGTCGCGTCCAACGTCCGTTACCACCGATTAATTAATTATGTGTACCATCGAGAATCGGATCTATCGGGTGTTCGATAATACGATCTCTTCGCTTGAATCGTACCCGGAATACGCGTTCGCTAGGTGTTTCACGCGTGACACCGACGCACACAGATGTAAAATCACTCCCGCTGCGACCGACGTGCCAAAATATCTTGCTATCGTCGCTCTATTTTTACCAGACCGCGGCGACTGTTCGTAGAGAGAACACGCTCGTTTGGCTCGAGGATGCTCCCTCTCTGACCCTCTCGCACGGCTTTTTCCCAAGCTCCTATCCGTTTCGTTTTGCGCGTAATCGTAAGCTTCGAGGATCGAACGAGATTGGATCGATTCACGGTTTAATACGCCGCGAAACTTACTGCTTTCACTTCGATGCAAATCACCGGACGATGGTTTATGCATCAGGCTCATTACAATTTCATACGGGCTGCATTAGCATGCGTGGCTCGCACACAGTCGCTACAGGAATAACTTTTTCCTAGACCCGCTCGGCAGTAGCGTTGCATAAACGCAAACGAGTAATCGATTATAAATACACGCGGTTTACAGGGCACGTAATTGATACGCGCTAATGATGCTTAAAACGGTTGATTCAGAGTCGTTAAACGTTCGCGCAGACCGTACGTAAGTAGGTAACGCGTACCGATAACTTCGCCGAGCGTACGTGTGTATCTTAAAACCGTGGCCAAACTTATCAGCTGCTATTTCCGTACGGTAATTCCGTTAATACGTGGATACACCGCATCTAATTATAGTCGAGCCAGACCCCCGTGCCTACTACGAGGATGTCTCCATCGTCGGAAGTCTCTCGAAATATCGTACGGAAGAGGAAAGGTCGTTGCGAGCTACCTCGACACGCCGTGAAATCGAACGAGGCTGGGCTTCCCAACGTTCGAGAAAAGAATAAAAAGTAAATAAATAAAAAACGCAGAAGAGGTCGAGCGAGAAGCGCGGCTTGGGTAAGCGCCAAACGGACGCCGTGAATTTTAGATAATGACGCGATCGAGTCTCGGGTCCCGGGCAACTCGAGAATGACGGGAGGTTTCGCGGTTTTCGCGTGTTCTTTTGGATACCTGGGATGCGATTTGCAATAGGTAGCAGTGGAAGAATTGGTCGCGATCGAAAGAGAGGCGACGGTGGCGCCGGCGTATCGCGTTTCCATAAACAAGTCGAGGCGGAGGACGCGTATCTCTTTTGTCTCTCGGCTCGGTGCATCCGTAAATAGAGTTGGTCTTTCAGCCGACTACGGCTCCTTATCTCGCGCTCCCTTTACCCCGAGATTTCCGTAAACATATAGTTGGCTGTCGGCCAACGCAAAGAACGGGATACATTATTCTCGAAACGGTGGTGGTTCGCGCGATCTTCCCAATCGAATCGCAGAGCGTCGCGTCGGTTCGCGCCTTGCCGCGGTTGATACGGTTGGTATCGAGCGAGCAAAGTAAACACGTCCAATTAGATTAGACAACGTTATCGTTCGACTCTCGATCCGTACGGTTCGGTTCGCTCGAACGCTGCCAAATATAACGTTACGCGCGTATGTAGGTAAGAAGGTAGGTAGATGCGTGCACACGCGTAGACAACGGCGTTTAACAACTCGCGCATGTAAAAGTAACGACACTTGCGTAAGCACGCGGCTCGAAAATAGAGCAAGATATATCGGCGTGGAATAGCCGAGGAAGGTCACCAGGTTGTTGAACGTGTTCTCTCGCGCGTCTCTCTATCGAGACTGCCGAGCAACCACCGCCACAGCCTTTGACCTTTCGCGAGAAATATCGCTCGCTCGACAATTACCGTCCCTTCGCGACCTCCGCTCTTTTATCGTGTTACCCCCCCACCCACCTCCTCTCCTCCCTATAAACGATTTATCCCCTATAACGATATTTCAGCATTATTCGAGGTTGAAAAATCTGAACGCGCAACTACTATTTCGAGAGGCGAACGAAAGCAAACACGCGTCCTCTGGAGGATGAACCCATGGCGCGGTCCGATCGCGCGAGATAAAGCGGCTGACCCGAATATCGAAACTGGCAAAACATTCGCTGAAAATAATCCATACACCGGAATTCGGTTCTGTTGGTGGTGTCCGATATATTCCAAACGCGAAATTCGCATTTATTTCGCCCCCGCTTATTCATGCGCAGCCAGCTGGGAGCCGAGCCAACCGAGAACGCCTCTCTTCTCCTCCATCCTCTTCCTCGAATTCCACGCAATCCGATCCCGAAGAACGCGCTACTCGCAATTACGGCATCGCTAACGCGCGCGTCTGTCGATCGAGAATAGATTTACCCGTGCGGTACGTACGCTACGGTACCCACCGCTTTGCTCGAATTCGCGCGTCCCAACTTTTCGATCATCCACGAGAATCTCGTTCCAACGCGCGCGCCCTGCAAAACTTTCGAGTCTCTTCCATCTCTCGGTTCTCGCGAACGATGACGAAACGAAAAAAAAAAAAAAAGAGTGGGAAGCGCGACTCGCTCGCCTCTCTGACACCGATAACGCAACCTGCCTCTTCTAACACCGATAAGATAAAACCCACTCCCTCGACAATGGCAATTTTTTATCAACGAGGATGGTCGCCCGGATAAGGAAGAATAATGCGAAATACGAACAGCCGCGCACGATAGCGGCGAGTGCTCGAGATATGCATACGCGTCGCGTATACGTTAGGCAGATTCTTGCCGACCTTCGGACTCGAGTCGTAAGGTTGAAAATGCGTGAAGAAACTCGTGATACGGAAGCGAGTGATAACGCGCGACGTTTTACAATAATTACCAGATTGGATTATTCGTTTCACGCTTACGTAGTAGAGGTTCGATCGTAAAATGCATGGAGTCGTGTGGCTGTCGACGAAGACGACGACGGCGACGACGACGACGACGATTCTCTCTTTCGGCGAGCACGACCGGCAGAGCCAGTTACCCGAGAAGGATATTTGCGGTTGTGATTCAGCGCTGTGCCCGGTTGAACAGCCGTAGCTGCCGCCGCCACCGTACCGCACCGTAGGAGAGAAAATCGAGAAAGAAAACCGACCACCGCAACGATTCGCCGCCGCCGCCGCCGCCACCGGATATATAACTAAACAAGTCTCTCGCCACTCTGCTCTCAGTGATTCTCAAACGTGTTATGATCTACCGTTTACCAGAGACAAATCTCCCTCGATTTCGACCTCGAATGACCTCGAGAGACGGAGGAATCTCTCTCTCACTTTATCTCTCGTCTGATTTTTTCCGTCGAGCGTTACATTGTTCGCGAGCAGCACGGTTGAGAAGGGCAGGTAGGAACCCTCGGGATAACAAAAGGACCGACCAGTCGTGCCTTTGTGTATTTCCATAGAACGCGGCAGACTTTCGTGATATTTCTCTCTCTCTTTCTCTACCTGAGGCCAACAGCAACTCCGTTGACAAAGGGAGCAATGTCTAGCGTCTCGAAAATTTTTTTTCCTCCCCAGCCTCTTCTTCCCTCTCTTTCTCTCTCCACCCGGCTAACCACTCCCTCGCCGCGGCGTCTTCCCTTCTTCTCGACGGCCCTTAGAGGAAGAACCCGGTCGGCCGGCCGATTAACCGCATTGTTACGTTTTCTCAGAGGCCATTATAGCGCGCCCAGTTTATGCCACGCTCCATGTCCGTCTCTATTGCCCGGGGACAAACGACCTCCGCGAAAAATCGTCCGAATCGCGGCCGAAGACCAGACGGAACCGGAATTCCTTCTTTTTCGAAGGTGAAACTATACTTTCGCCTTAGCCCGAATATATCTGCGAAAGAGTACGCGCGTAGCTGGGAATATAAAGGCGCTTAGCCGCTTTTAAAACTGAAATAACTCGATGGCTCGAAAACGAAAGGCGGCTGGGGCTAATTAAGCGTGCGCCCGGCTGAACCAGTCCCGGTTTCACTCGACTACTCGACCGTCAAACGTTTTCTCCGTGTTCCGGTTCAGGGTTGAGCCGGATCGATCGAGAGAGGCTTGTTTCAACACCGCGTTACGAATATGTAAATACGGTCCCCGCGAATTCGTCGATCTTCGATCGGTCTCGACAGCCACACCGGATTACGCGATAAGCGCGACGAAAATAAAGCAACCTGCTCGAGGGAATGCAAATTAGGTTCTCTTTCGAACCACGGCGTATCGCGCGTCACCCCGATGCGATGGAACGAATTCCAATTAATTAGTTGCAATGACGCGCGTCGAATAGCACGGATTACAAATCAGGCTCGCGTTCTGCCGGACGTTACGCAACATCGTCGACATTGCGACCAGAGTGAAACCAGTTTGCAAACATCTACTCTTTCGTTGTGGATCGTTTGTTCGTGGATTCGAGCGCAGGAGAGAGAGAGAGAGAGAGAGAGATCCAGTGCTCGACAAGTGTTTCGAACGCGGCTGCCTATCGCATTAGTTCACCGTTATATCGCCGACATCGGTGAACCGATCGAATCGTATCGAGAAACAGCCACGGACGATCGCGAACGAACGGCCTGGATACGCTGCTCCGCGTTGAATAAAGAAAAAAAAAGAAAAAAAAAGAACGAAGCCGATTAAAGGTCTGCGTTCCACGTCAAAGTTAAAAAGCCTCATCTTTCCGAGTGGAGTGTGGCTGCGTCGCGTATCGACCTTGAGGGCAAAGCTTTCGAACGGCTCTCTTGGGAAACAAAGGGCCGTGCTTCCGCGCCACTTTCCAATTTATCCTTGCCCCGGCTATTTTCGTTTTACCACCGGCGAAAAAGTCTTTCGCGCGTGCCTTTCGTATTCCCGCCTTTTCGTTCTAAATTTACCCGTTTGCCAGAACCGTGGAACGCGAATCCAGCCGTTACCACGGTGAACGTGACTGAATTCACCGCGCGACGATTAAAAACGATTCCCGCTATCTACGCGATTCGCAGAAACAACGAATCATCGGTATCTAGCCGCGTTACGTACGCGCGAGAGGGTACGATACGCGCGCACCGCGCCGTAAACCCCAAAGACGTAACGGTATTTCCATAAACAGCTCGCGATCATTTATATTCAGCGTACAGTACCCGAGTATCTTCCCCGAGAGAAACCCTCCAACGGTCCGCATAAAACTCGTAGCTAAAATAGAAGCCGATCGTAATTCACGCGAAACTTTGTTCGAATACAAAGTTTCCCATTATCCTTCGTTGCTGGTTGGTAGGCGCTCGCGGACTTTACGCGTCGAGAGACCGATAGTCGTGTTACGAGTTCCCACGGAGAAAGAGAGAAAGAGATATTCGTGATGAGAAGAGGTAGGGGAGAGAGAGAGAGGGAGACGACGACGACGACGGCGACGACGACGACGACGACGACGACGACGACGACGACGATGAAGAACGCTGTGGGAGATGGTTCCCAGGTTCGCTGATTTTTCATGGCCTACCGTTCACTAGAGAGAGAGAGAGCGAGAGAAAAGGTGGAGGGAGAGGAAGAGGAGAGGGAGAGAGCGAAACCAGTCGACCTGAACGGCGATCGCACCTGTACCGGTCAGCACACCGAAGCCCCGCACAAGACAAGACACACACGAATCGATTCGTTGCGTGCGTAGCTATTCTCGTGTTCGCTAGCGCGCGAGTCGGAGCAAGAATTTATTTTACACTTACAGTGTAAGCGTTGTAGCGGCGTTGGCAATATCTGCCGGCAGGAAGTTGCTTTGTTGGCTGGGAGTTTGATGATGGTGATGATGATGATGATGTTGCTGTTGCTGTTGTTGGTGATGGTTGTTGTGGTGGTGGTGATGATGGTGCTGCTGCTGTTGTTGTTGTTGTTGTTGTTGCTGTTGTTGATGCGGCTGGTGTTGTTGATGATGAGGATGATGCTGAAAGGCCGTTTGGTGGGAGGGCGAGTTGCCCGCCGGCATCAAATTATACGGCTGATAGAGCAGCTGCGGCTGGGCCTGGGTCGCCGCTGCGCCAGCGGCCGCGAGTAAAACTTGCGTTTGTCCCTGATGTACGTGATGATTGTGATGGTGGTGGTGCGGGTTACCCTGCGTGGCCGTCTGCGGGCTTACCGGAAGGACCGCCATTGCCGCGCCTCCTAGCACCGGTGGCATGCTTCTACCTTCGTTCTCGCTGTGTTCGTTATCACCACGTTGCTTCTCTTCATCGTACGACGGGCCGCACTCTGGATTCCGCCGCGGCTCATCTCTCGCCACGGCCGACGAAACCGTTTCGAGATCGAGATCGACGGCCGCGCGCGTCTTTGCTTTTTTTCCTTTCTCTCTCTCTCTCTCTCTCTCTCCCCCCTTCTATCTATCTATATATCTATCCGTCTCTCGTTTCCCTTCGCTCGACGAAATTGAAGAGAGCAACCTTCCTCGTTGCCCCTTCGCGTTTCCAGTCACGCGCGCGCACGGTTAAACCTAACCCAGCGGCACACACGCGCGCACCATCACGTATATTTAAAATTCACACTATGCGCCTCTTATCCGGCGTTCGTTCGTTCCTTCACGTATCACGAAACACCACCAACTTGTTCGTATACACCGGCAGCACCCTGGCGCGCACTGCGTGCGACGATGAGATCACTTGGTCGTCGCGAGAGAGAGAACCGCACCGAGCCACGGGATACGATCGGTTACGAAGCTTGCCGAACGGGTACGAAGCGCTCGCCAACAGACGTTGATCGACCGACGAACAATGGTCGCGCGATCCGTTTCTCTTCTCCTTTTTCTTGCTTTCTCGACCGTCGGTCGGTCGATGCACTTTCCTCTATTTTCCAACGCACTCGTACATCTCTCTACCTACGGACAGATTCCCTCGCCGTCGACTACTTTCTTCTATCGAACGGTTGATATATCGAGCCTTCTCTGCGATCGAAAATAATCGACCGTCGCGCGAGGAGAACCAGTCGGCGAGATCGCGAGTCGCGATCGAATTTTCCTGCGAACGAGCACGATACACCACTGCTCTCGTAACCTCCGCGAACAATGGCGCTACGACGCGGACCGCCACCGATTTCCTTTTCCACACTGCACCGGAAAAACTGGAGGAGGCGTCCGTTCCTCGGCACACTTCACTGTATTTAATCCAAGCTTCGGGGAGACGGCGATATCGTTCCGCGTTTAAGCAACGCCCGATTAATCCTTGCCACGGGTACAACGAGACGGAGGAGGAGGCGGAGGCGTTCTTCTCGAGTCGATCATTCTCGCGTCGACTAGCCACACACTCGCGTGAAACGGATTCTCGTTGAAACGCGAGCAACTCGAACGAGTGGAAGAAAAGGGCGTCGGAGTAATAACTCGGAGGAGAGAAAATGGCCTGCGTAACACGTTCTTTCTCTCTCTCTCCTTGCTTCGCGCGCGCACAAAACACACACACACGCACACGCACACATACACTCGAAAAGTTAACACACCAAGGAGAACACGACGCGGACCAAGATCAGATCGCGTCGAAGGCCGCTACTCTACTGCGGCAGCGAGGAAAGCTCGCCCCCCACCACGCCCACGGTTACCAGACTTCCCCGACTGCCCCCCCTCTCCTAGACTGCTTCGCTAACCAACCTCGCCCCACCACCACCGGTACGCGCCATGGCAGCAGAACCAGTGCCGCCACCACCGCCGCTCGTCGCCCTGCTGCTGCTGCTGCTGCTGCTGTTGCTGCTGCTGGTGCTGGTGCTGGTG
Source organism: Xylocopa sonorina (assembly GCF_050948175.1). NCBI lineage: Eukaryota > Metazoa > Arthropoda > Insecta > Hymenoptera > Apidae > Xylocopa > Xylocopa sonorina. The sequence goes on from NC_135204.1 coordinate 10,857,335, forward strand.
CTGCTCGTGCTCGTGCTTGTGATCGTGCTAGTGCTGGTACACTGCTTGCTCCCTTCTCCAGCGAAGCACCCACGATAACCACCTAACCTCCCTCGTTTCCCCGCCAACCGCCGCGGCGATCCGTCCCGACCCTCTCTTCGCTCTTCGCCATTTCCATGCGCGGTTCACGTTCGTGTGTGCGTGTGTGTGTGACCGAAGGCGACCGACCGAGCGCGGCCAACTCAAGCACGACTACTCCCCGGTGGTGTTGCCGCAAAAAATATTCCGCATGAATTCACGCACACGTGCTCGCGCGTGTTGCTGCACTGTGCCGTGCCTACTGAACGCTCGCGCTCTCCTCCGCTTTTTTACGGCCCGAACGAAATGACGTTCGGTCTCGCAACGCCGAACTTCTCTCCTTCTTTTTCTGCTTTTTATCCGGCTTTTTTTTTTCTTTTTGCGGAACCTGCCCCGTTTTATTATGCAAAGTTCTGTAGAGCAGCGCGGCTCTTCGTGCCCGTACCATGCCCGTTCCGTCACGACCGTGTAATATTTCTGCACACGCGCGAACGTCCTCGGAGCAGAAGCGTCTGCTCTGCTCGACGGTCTGCTCTCTCTCTCTCTCTCTCCTCACTCTCCCCCTACCCCTTTTGACGCATCGCTACGTTCCATTGTGCGTTTCACAGTGTCCTTGCTACGCACATCGAGGAAAGCTGACTCTAAAGACGCGTATGCACGCACGCATCTCGTTTACATTTACGCGTTGCATTTCCGCCTTCTTCCTCGTTTACTCTTCGGTTGGCATGCGTGCGGATTACGTAAAGCGAAATTATTTTCCACGGACGATGCTTGAAAGAGGTATCGCGCGCGTTCGACTCGCGAGACGCTCGAGGCGATTTTATCAGGGAGACGGGAAGAAATGTGGGAGTTATGTAGGTATGGCGGATAATCGTGCGACTCGATCTCTATCCGGACTTCCCTACCTCGATTCGAGAAAAGCAAAGTGCAACAACAACGCTTCTCTCTCTCTCTCTCTCTCTCTCTCTCTCTCTCTCTCTCTCTCTCTCTCTCTCTCTACCTCTCTACTAATCCCCTGTGCCTCTTCTATCGTTAATCCGATGTCACGCGAGCTACGCAACTAAGTACATTGAATCGTCAACTTCGACGCCGATGAAGATAAGACGCGTTCGCTTATCGGAAGCCAACGACGAAGCTATTTACATTCCCGTTTCGAACGGTATCTCTTCTCTTTGCTAGCGATCCACCGACCATCCGTGGTCTATCGTTCGTGCAGATGCGAAAGACGAAAAATTGTTAATAGCTCGAGTTTTTCCGTGTCGCAGTTGCGAAAGTATATTTCTTGTCCAAGAGCACCGTGGCCTGACCTGGCAATTTATCATTGCATACCCGGTATACGGCTCGTTACGTCCACTCTGGACGCAATTTGCGCCACCTTGGCAAATAAATATCCTCGATAGAAAACCGTGTGTTCCGCGTGCATTCGACGACCCCTATAAGCCACCGCTATACACCGCGCTCGCTCCAATCGACAAACCGGTATACTCGTTATTCTCGAATGACTAATGTCTCGAACCCTTTAGTCATTCGAAGGAAACTTTTTTCGGAACGCACCGCACCGAGCTTATTCCTTCGTCGCGCTCCATTTTTTTCTCTCCCTCTCTCTCTCTCTCTACATATCGTTTGACCTCCATAGGAACTGGATGCAGTCTCTCCGGCGGCCTCATGTTTCTTCCATTCGTGTATCACGCATGAATAAATGGATCTCGATGAATTTCAAATGGCGAGCGAGTTAAGACCCTATTCCGGAGCGCTCGTCGCCGCGGCACGATCCAAACAATCTGACAAGTAATTAAGCGTTCGTTCGAGCGTGACGATTCATGTAAATCGGCTGTTTAACTTGAAACCAAGCGAATGTTGTACAATCGAAGGTCACGCGCTCGGCGCTCGATAGAAACGCGTATTAATTAACGGGGAGTCGACAATTACCGGATCGACCACGTAACTGGAATGATTGTTGAATTAATCGGGAATTAACAAGAACGGGCAACAAGATAGACGATCTCTATTCGAGGGAACGGAATCTATTTTAATCGAAGGAACAAACGGAGCATCCCTCTCCGTATGATGGTGAAAATAATGGGAGCCGAGGGAAACCGAGGGAAACCGAGGGAATAGCAGCGGGTTCCACCGGTCTTTGTAGTAAGCTGCCTCGCTGCTGGTTTATGTAACACGGTTCAAGAGGGACGTTTAATGCCCATTTCGAGTGTCTGCTGTCTCCCGCATTCCCGGCAGCTGGCCGCACTTTGCATCTACACGCACATGCGCCTCTGCGCCTGCTATCCTACATCCTATCCTATCCTATCCTCCTGTCGCCTCGCTCGGTCGCACGCAATTTGCGCGTTCAAGGACACAGATTCAGCTCTTGTAAAAACCTTTCCTACCGGATAGTAACGCGCGACTACCTTAATTAATAACTCGTAAACTTGCCGACACGTGTAATTGGATTTCGCGCGGGTAAATATCTTTTCGAATATTGGATTACGCCCGGCGGTATCGAGTTACGTGTTCACGGTATAACCAGACCGAAAAAAGACACCGAAAATGTGCTTTCTCATTCACTCTCTTTACACATTAGACACGTACGACGGCTTATCGGAAGAATGCGCAACGGTGGCATTTTTCTGCCGATGTCACGGCTGACCTTGTTGCTTCAGCTGTAGGCAACCAGGCAGCCAGACTGACAGACACGCATGCATGCATGCATACATACATACATACGTACACGTACCCTTAGAATGCCGAGCATAATAATTCCGGATAAACGGGGATCGATAAACTGTTTGCACGTTTCTTGCTCGTATCCAAGAACAACGAGGAGGAAGCTCGCTATCAGAGTTTTGCGTGGAATTGAAAGTGAAACTTTCAATCGAGTTGGCCAGTGGTATTTGTCAAAGTAACTGCGAGCACTTTGTTTCGAGACGAAACGAAAACCACCGCTCGAGAGAGAGAGAGAGAGAGAGTCGCGTGACACGGAAAAGAGCCGCTTGGCAATGTGTGGATTGAAAGGGGCGGAGAGGAGACGAGTAAATTGGAAAACTGTTCAATCGATTCCGCCGCGATAAACGACAAATGGCCTTGATCGAGGTTCAATCCCCCTAGGAAATCCCCGCCTTTGTATTTCTCTTACGCTTCGCGCAGATTTTAAAGCACAGCTCGGTTCGAAAAAGTAAAAGAGAAGAATAGCTGGCAAGCACGCGAGCAATTCCGTAAAGAGATTTACGTAATCAAAGTGGCCGGGTGCGAACCCGTTCCATCGATCTTAGATTACCCATCGGTCGAGCGCGTAGCACGCTTACACACGTATGCACGGATATGTGTTGGAACGCGCGAGAAAGGTATCGCGCGGCGACACGGTCAGCGAATCGGAGGAGAAAAGTTACGAAGCGACGTAAGCTCGGTCTATAAGCCGAGGTTAAGAGCCAATGACGTGTTCTAACGCGAATGGCGCTCACCAAGAGATATTACAATGGCTCGGCGGTTGCCCGTAGTATTAACTTGGACAACCTTCGCGGTAATTGCAGAGTTGACAAACGTCCGCCGCGGTGAATATCATCGACTCGGCCGTATCAAGTTTCAGCGCATGATCGCTTATGCATGAGCAGAGTTACGTTGCTCGCGAACTTTGATGGGCTTTCCGTTACTCCGAACCGACTGGAAACCGACTGAAAACCGCCTGAAAGCCGTCTGAAAATCGACCGACCGTTCAAACCGGCGAGTATACGTACGCGCGTACTTAACTGGAACTTGAGTTTTTAACTTTCTCGCGTGTAATCGATTTTCGTTCGCTCGCAGCGTACACTCGGTTCGCAGCGAGATAGGGTGGTGGGTAGAGTTAGTTGGCCAAGTCCTACGAGACGTATACACCTTTCCCAAGCGGTCGCTCGAACTTTGCCAACTGTTGCGAACGTGATACGCCAATGAAATTCGAACTGCAGGTATATAAGCGCGCGCGCGACGTGCTTCTAATTTCCTCTTCAGCGTCGATTTTAGCGAATTTTCCACTCGTCCCGGGATTCCAGCGAGGAGACGTTCGTTAGACGATCGTTACTTCCAAGATGGCTGGCACCACCGCGATCATCGACTCGAATTTTCCTTCTCGAGCCAAGGGAGAGAAAGAAGAGAAAAGTTGGCCCGTTGAGCAGTCTCGCGCGAAGACGACGAGAGAGGAGTGGCAGAGAGAGCCTGCGAGAACGACTGCGAGTGGGAAAGAAAGCTCGTTCCGTGGGCACTCGAACGAATGTGTGCACAGCCAGCCCAGCCAGCCCAGCCAGCCTCCTCTCACGCACACGCTTCCTGCATTGTTACTTGGTATGGATCGCCGGCGAACGAGCCCCTCTTATTATTACCATTTGTTGCCGCGTACGTGTTTCCTGCTGCCTCGAGTAACACGAACGCGCGTACTTGGACATAAACCTCTCCCCCCTCCCTCCGTTCTTCACCCTTACGGCCTTCGTGCTCTCGCTTCTCCCTTTTTCTCATTCCTCGCGTTCGTCTTCCTGCTTTTCACCGACATATGCATACCCGTCGCCGTCCATACGAAATGACCCATATATGCATGCGCGTACGTCCCCGCGGAATGTCCAAGGAAAAGGTAACGCGTGCACGTGCGTTACGGTTATTTACCGAGTTACGATTACGTCTCGCCGAGAGAGAGGGAGAAAATCGATGTTCGACGAAGCGATCGCGTCGCGTGGGAAACGTGCTCCGTCTGAAAAGTCCGAGGGAGACGGCACTGTTACGCGACGGACAGGTTTCCGCAACCAACCTGCGATCAATTAGCTCCTTTTTCCCGTGCGAATACCGTTCTCGAATCGATAAGCCGCGAGGAAGTGCGCGCGTTCGTATTCTGGGATTACATAATAACGAGCCTGACAATGAATGACGGAACAAAAGAATTCCTTTGCGCGGATTCACCGCATTCAACGACTCCCAGCCGGCCATCCATCCATCCAGCCAGCCAGCCAGCCAGCCAGCCAGCCAGCCAGCCAGGAAGAAAGCAGAGGAAACGCTTTGGTTGGCCGTAGGTCCCCGGCGATATTAAACGGGAACGTTTCCTGGGAGTAACCGGTTGCGACAGGTTGTGGAGATCTCGGACCGGTCTCGCGGTCGCGCCGTTCCCGTCTCTCTCTCTCTCTCTCTCTCTCTCTCTCTCTCGGTCTCTGTCACTTTTCGAAACTCTCCAAGCAAAGTAAGTATCTCTGGCAGAGTTATCGGTTGAAAAGCACGCGGCGCGAGAGAAGGTGAAGGAGGAAGAAAATGTAGGAGAAAAGCAGCTCGTTAAGGCATGACCTTTAGCGGCGGGAACGTGGGAGGTTATAATACACTTAGCGCACGGTTTCGTTTATCGGCGAGAGAGTCGTGGAGGTTTTGTTGCGCGATGAATGCAGGTCGCAGCGGGCTGTGGGTACGCTCGAGTCGGCGCGAGTCGAGTCGAGTCGAGTCGAGTTGGGTTCGGGTTCGACGAGGGTCGCTGGTGGGAGGAGTTGCGCGCCGCGGCGCTGAAACGAGACGAGTAGACGGGAGAGTGGATAGACCCGATGGAGGGGAACGTTTGCACGTGTCCTGTACGTGTATTCGTAGCTCGAGAAAAAGAGAGGAATAGCGACGATGAACTGCCGCCACGCCGCGTTGCGCGGGACTGTAATACGATGGCGGAGGAGGCGGAGGAGGAACGGGAAGAAGAGAGGCCAGCCAGCCAGCCATCCAGCCAGCCAAGAGAGCGAGAGCGAGAGAATCGAGACGAGAATAGAGAGAGGGTGGACAAGCGAGCACGCAAGGGGGAGAACCAGAGAGAAGAAGAGAGAGAGAGAGAGAGAGAGAGAAACGGGAGGTCAAAGGCCTCCGTGCAGCGCCAATGTGCCATGAGTAACCACCGGCTGAGCCACTCCACGCACACACCACTGTCCGCCGCTCGCACAGTACACACAACCCGCTCCCTTCGCGTCGATAACGTATTCCTTTGACACGCACACGCACACCTCTACGTCCATGCATCGACACGAGAAACCAGTTTACACGCCTAATGCTGGGACTAATTCGATGATAGGCTGAGAGTTTTCAAGCAACGCGCGATCCTCTCGAGGAATTTATTGCGCGCCAAGAGAGAGAGAGAGAGAGAGAGAGAGAGAGAGAGAGAGAGAGAGAGAGAGAGATAAATTTAACAGTCGTTTAGCTAACCGAGTTCGATCCCTATCGTTTCCGCCACTTTCGTGGAATATGAATCATTTCTCGCGAAACTATCCAGGATAGAGTTTCGTTCCCATCGGTGGTCGGTCGGGGCTCTCTCTAGACGGGAGTACGGGAGAGGAAAGAGAGAGAGGAAGACGCATGCGCGATTGCACGCTCGAGAGCGCATTTAAGCGTCTCCCCGGGACGTGCACACCCGCGCCCCGGGATCGTGTGCGTGGTGTGGCCACGTTCGAAGCTGTCGAGTCGCGGAGCGAGAGGGAGAAAATAATGCGTGTCTCGACCCAGCGAGCAAGAATGAAGGCAAGAGTGTTTTCTGGAGAAGGTCAACTGTATCGGCCACGAAACAGAGACGTGGAAGCCGAAGCCGAAGCCGACGCCGTGCGAAGGTCGGACGGACCTAACCCACACTCCACTCGATAAAAACAGAGAGAGGGAGAGAGAGATATTTCCATGAAATCCGAACGTTGCTGCCTTCTGATCGATCCGCGTGGCTGAAGCGCACGCACGCACGCACGCACGCACGCACACGCATAGGTGAATTTAAACGAGATCGCTCGAACGGTAGCCCGCCGGTATACAACACCGCGACATTTAAATATCTTCCTTTTCCACATTTGCAAACAAACGCGGCCACGTCCGCAGTTTCCAGCCTCGATATAAATTATTCAACCGGCTATATCTGTCCTCTGGTCGTTAGATAGGAATCGTTCGAGCGACGGCAGAATCTCGTTTCTTGCTTCGAGTTTCCTTTCCCTCGATCACCGTGTACACGCGCGCGCGTGTGTGTGTGTCTGTGCGAGTATCTCTAAGTACACGTATTACGTGTACACTTTCAAGTGCCTCTCTCCCCCTCTCTCGCGCCCACCACGTATACCGTTAGGATAACAGCCGACGACCCAGATCCTCCCAGAGGACCGCGGCGCCTTCCACACCGGGGGCATCTTTTTTTTTCCTCCTCTCTCTCTCGATCGAGCGAATCGACCACGAACATCCACCGTCGAACGTACCGCCGCTCCGATGAAAGGGTCCAATAATCGAGCCGGTCCGTCAACAGAGCTGTTGCGTTAGGAACTCGCGTGAAAATCAGCAAAACCTGTCGATAAACCGTCGACGACAACGGTGGGACGAGAAACAGGTTCCCGATGAAACCAGCCCGCCGCGATCGAAAGAACCAGTGTAACTGGTTCGCCGAGTGAAAAACGGCCTCGCGCTTTTTTCCACCCAACAGGTTCGATTTGAATATCGCGAACCGATTATTATCCCTATGGATGCTGGTATCGCTCTGAGAACGTCGAGATAAGAGGGGAGGAAGCGAGAAGAAGAAGAAGAAGAAAAAACGAGGCGACGCGAGATGAGAGCAGCCGGTAACTGTACTCGGTCCGTGTATAAACGTGTTCTACTAGCTCTCTCGCGAGCTTGAATGAATCTCAATTCGAGACGTCGTCTAGAGGTACGGAGCGCAAAACCGAGCACGGTAATGGTGCAATTTATTGAGCCGTTAAGGGGCTAATGCTTGCTGTTACGCACCCGTCAACTACTCGCACGTATCGTTTAATTATACCGCGTTACGCAACCCGACGAACAATTGCTCAACCGACCTCGCGTGGAAAATATGTTCTCCGCGAACCAATTACAAAACGATTCTCTGATCGTACGCGCGAGAGGATTCCGCGAACGGATCGCGGAAGTCGCTTCCTCCCACGAACGCGGACGATCCGTTCGTCCGCGTCTGTCTTTCGTTACCTCTTAATTACCGCGCCTCGTGTCCGGGTGTACCCGTCACCGACGTGGCTCCAAGGATACCTTGCCTCCCGAGCATCCACGATAACACTTTGTTTTCCCTGGATCCGCGGTTGTAAAATCCTCAAATAATCCGACGGTATCGTAAACAAATGAACGTAACCGATAACGCGGCTGCGAGTCACGATGGTCGTTTACCTAATCTCTTCTCGGCGAGCTAATCGAATTTATTTTTCAAGGTCGAATTGGAGGAAAAACGTTGGTTACGAGTCGGTCGGGTAATAAATCGGTAGAGAGAAACGAGCGATACTGGAAAGATTCGTTTATCGAGGGGCGACACAGTTTCGGCGGTGCTATCGTCGCGGCGCGAACGCGACCTTTGGCCCACATCCTGCTGGCTCGATCGACGTCTCGACAGAGACAGAGAATTGTTTTCTCAGAAACGAAGATAACAGCGCGACAATCGCGGACAAAATACGAGCGAACACGACGCAATGCTGGTGCCCGTATGAACAGCGCAGTCGCCGCTGCGAATCAGGAACGAAAAATGGATAAAGAGTTGGTTGCTGGCCGAGCTTCTCTAAAAGTGGTAAAAGCAGGAAGCCATCGAAGCCTCCGGCGTACGTAACGAGCCCCGGAGTTGTAAAGTTAAGTTAGAGCCGGTTGTAAAGCTCGCGGAAGGCACGCCGGCAATCGTTGTTTGCGTCATTATCGACGTCGTATATCGAGTGGCGCGAGACATTCCAAAGTATACGTCCGATAACGGCAGCTGTTGCCGCTACGACAAAAATGGAGTAGACCACAAAACATATAACAAGTGAAAGCGTAGCTACTACGACGAACGAAGCTAACGGAAAGAGCTCGACCCCCGTCAAGGGGTGAACGCACGGTGCGGTGGAGGGAAAAAATTAAATGTCCCCTCGAGTTGGGTATCGGAAACACGAGACTGTTAAAATTGCTGGCGATAGTGGCGCACGGAGGAGGAGGAGCAACAGCAGCAGCAGCTGTGCCGGCTGTGACGCGATGAAGCTGTGTACACAATGGAAAACGACCAAGGGTGGCGTACAGCCGGAGGGGAATCTGTTGTCCCGATGACGCGCGATACATTCCAGGGACGAGGGTGGAGATTCTTGGTATTTTTTTTCTACATTTTCCCTTAGCTACCTGCTACCCTTCGCCTCGATGCGATTACGCGAGGGAAAAAGAATAGCGATCGGTTGGCGATCGATCCAAGTCCGCGACCTAACGGTTGGGATCGGAGAAATTACCACGTGTCTACGCTAGGTCAGCGTGGAATGGAGGACGAAAAAGTTGGTTGAGAATTGCCGGCAAATCACTTTTTACGATCGTCACCGATATCGAAGTCTCGGTCGTTCTGGCTTTCTGGAACGGGTTTACGCGTTATAAAACGAGATTTGTATGTAAGCGTGCACCGAACGAAGAGAGACGGTTAAAGGGAAGGGGGATAGAAGGCGACGAGAGGGGCCGTCGACGGAGCGGTGGCGGTTAGTTGCGCAAGCAGAGCTCGAACCTGGTTCCAGCGGAATAGCAACATTTATTGCCTGCGGTTCGCATCTCCCCTCTCCTAGTCCCCATCCTCGTTCCTTTACGGTGTGCCAGGCTCGATGACTCAGTACCAGTTTTTTATCGCGGTCGTCTCGGTATCTTTGGATCGTGAGCATCTATTTCGAACGAAAGGCGAGACGGAGACGGACACAGAGACGACGACGACGACGACGACGACGACGACGACGACGACGACGACCAAGAAGAAGAAGAAGAAGAAGAAGACCAAGTGTCGCTACAAGTAGGGTCAGTTCGTTTCAAGGAATTTTGAAATCGAGTTGTTACAAAGTTTCACGGCTGCTCGCCAAACTTGTATGCAAAAAGTTCGATACGTATCTACCGCTACCGCGACCTTGAAACTAGGAACGTGGCGAACCAGCGCGCGAACGCGGAAGCTGAAACCAGCCGATACGTTCCGGACAACGGCGATGGCCTTCGTCGCAAATCCGGGGAACGGTGCCGTTCGATCATGGGTGAAGAAAAACAAGCTTCGAAAGCAAAATCCAAGCGTTAATTAAAAGCACCGGTCGTTATCGGATTCCCTGACCGTTTGCCGAGCCGGAAGGAAAGACAAGAGTTCGCGTTTGCTCCAATTTCTTATCGGATATAAACGACGAACGTTCGACGGTTAGGTTAGCCCGCGGTGTTGACAAAAAGTAGGTAGCTGTTCCGTCGAATAGGAACCGTGAAATTGGTTTCCAAAGAAGCGAGAAAAATAAAACGAGCAAAATCCTTTCGCCGTATAGGAAAAGTCGCTATCGGCCAGACAATAACCAACGAAACGAGTAACGGTACATAAAAGGTTTGTGGCGCAGCGACGACGATGACGACGACGGCGGCAGCGGTGGTGGTGGCGGCGAGAGAAAGAGAAAAAGCGAGAATCTGTCACGGTCAACGGCCAGGACAATAGAAACACGTCTTGGTCGTTCCAGCGGAACGATCGACGTGGCTGAAACGAGAAACTCGAATAATACGAGCTATCCGGAGTGATAATCGGCGTTCGAACGAAAACGAAACCGAAAACCGTGGACGGTGCGAGGTAGGAACGGTTAGCCTGCAGCAAAAAGTGGGCAGGAAAAGGCCAAGGCTTCGGCTTCGTGTAACTCGACGACGAAAAGGTCCAGGATGAATTTCACGGATCCGCGTCTCTGGTTCTTCCGTGTCTCGTAAACGGCACATGCCACGGAGAGTAATCGCCTTGTTCGCCCGTTCGTGGCCGGTCGTTCCATTTCTCTAAACTCGGCCAAGGCAGGGCTGCGCGTACTACACGTAGACGAGTAAAGGTGTATACGAGCAATGGTGCACGCCGATAGCGCACCGTCGTCGTCGTCGTCGTCGATGCGATTTGCATAAGGATCCGCGGCCTGACCCATTTACCATCGCGCGTATCTTTAATCTTTCTTTACCTGCTGGCTTTTCCTTTCGCACCGCGATACGATCCGAGGTCGTATCCGAGTTTTTCGAGCGGTCACCGAACGGATCGATTACGCGTTGTATCTCACCGGAGCAGCGAAAAGTAGAAAATGGAGGTACGGGACGCGTCAGTACGAAGGAGAGGAAACGCACTCGAGTTTTGTCCGGTTTCGTTGGGGCGGAAAAGGGGGTCGGGAGAAAAAGTGGGCTCGAAATTGAGCTAGTCGTCGGCGCGAGTTGGCCTAGTAGAAAGTTAGGAGAACCGAGCGGCGGGGGCTAATTAACGCAAGGGTTAACCCGTCTCCCCCCTATCTGCATAGTCGCGTAATAACAGTTTCACTTCTATTACACGTTGCCGGTTTACGTGCGCGCGGTGTAATTCAGGATGAGTCACGGTTTTATACGGAGCGTAGGCCACGGCTCTGGAGTTTTTATTCCCGGTGTTTACCTCGGCCCGAGAGTTCTCTCTGCCTCTGGGCTAACGATATTTTAGATAATTGGATGAAACTCGTTTACCTACTTTGCCTCGCGTTGCCTCGCGTTCCCTGCGTATAATTACTGCTACGTTTCACTGGTAACGTTCGACGGGCGAGATTTTGAAAAATCTCCGCTTCGAATCTACGGAGAGCCTAAATAGTAATCCAGCGGGAATAAAAATGTTTGGAACACGCGACGAAGACGCAGCAACGAGTCCGTCCATCGTGGGTATAGACGATAGGTCTAGCGGAGAAGAACCGGCACACGGAAGGTGGAGGGAAAGACAGGATCCGTCGAGGCAGAACACGACCAAGCGGGACGACGGGGGACGAAGAGAGGGGTGCTGGTAAAACCGGTTCGACAGGTTCGACTCCCATTTACTTGACCATGTAGCGCCTACTACCTACGTTCGCCGGGGACACGTTATGCGTTCCATGGGTGTATGTGTAACGCGCATAACTACGCGACTCGTATCCGGTGAGCGAGGGGTGCAACGTGGAAAGAAAAGGAAAGGAAAGGTAAGAAGAGAGGGCGCGAAAGCGGACCCGATCTTCCCTCTGATCCGGCACACCGTTCGATCGTTCTTCGAACGGAAATTTCGCGACTCGCGATCGCGATGGTATCGTCCGTAATTGGTTGCGCTAGCGCAAGTGTATCAAATTTCGAACGTGAAATAGACCGAAAGGGGTAAAAGAGAAACGCGGTCGGTGCGATTCCGTGCTAGCTAGGCAATTTCGATTCGCCCGAGACGCGCCACTTGGTATTCCGCTCGGCGGTGGAAGAGCGGCGCTCGCGCAGGCATTCCGGTGGAACGTGCTAGGCATCGTCGTCTGCTGGACGACGACCATCCATCCCCCTTCGCTCGTGTGCGAACAAATTCGGAATTCTGAACAGGCGCCCGTCGCGTTGCTCTTCGAGAGTCAAGGGGTGGGGAACGAACGCGCGGATGGCCGGATGAGCCGACTTCTTCGACAACTTCCGTTGCTTTTCGTACTCGTCGCCCGGCAAACTTTACTCTTTTTCTTCTTTCACGCGTCCGTCGGAAAATAATCGTGTCCTTGACTCGGCTTCCGTGTGCGCGCGGCGCACGTTTTTCCCCTGCGACGACACTTCGATCGGTCCCGAGCGTCCACGACGACCTCGACGCTCTACGTACGCGTAACATAGGTTGCGATGTATTTTTAGAGGCGGCTCGTTCTAGCGAAAAACTTGGATATCGGCACGATTCCGCGGCTGGAAGGAGGTTATGGTCAGAGGAGCGGCGGTGTCGCGTTCGTAATCGCGGCACGTATCGGGGTTGACGGAGAGGAAAGGAAGGGAAGGAAGGAAGGAAGGAAGGAAGGAATGTAGGACACCGTGGAATTCGCTGCATCGGCAGCTGTGAAAGTTGGAGGGTGCGAGTCGGCGTTTTGAAAAATTCCTCGAGACTCGAGAGACACCTCCCTCTCCCTTAGCTCGTAAACCGATCGTTTCGTTGGTTAACTTTGCCCGGGCGGTGCGCGCGATCAGGAAGTTGGCTCGAGAGTTTATGCGATTTCGGGCCGGAGCCGAGGGAGAGATGGAATTGCGTCCGTGTTCGGTTTTACGGCGCGTTTCGTTTTACTTGCCTCGTAAAAAATCCTCGCGTCGTCGTTACTCTCGTTCGAAAAGCTGGACCGAAGGGCGCGCGAGGCTGCGTCGGGCGAACAATTTCGAAAGATTCGTTTGCGAAACGAACGGGACGCGTGCGTCTCTTCGATAGTAATCGTTGACTCGCGGTGACTCACTAGGTTGAGGACCTTTACCATCCACGCTAATGGGCTCGCCAGCACTCGAGCCACTCGAAGGAAGACGCAGCCAGCCAGCCAGCCAGCCAGGCACGCGTGCATCGCGCGTACTCGTGAAAAATCTCCTCTTCTCCGATCCAACTTGAACTTGTTCGTTCGATCGATCGAACGATCGATTAATTGGACGGTTAATTAAAATTGAATGGTTCTAATCGCGGTGTCGCGCACCGTTCCGATGGGAGGGGATCGGTTTCACGATCAAATATTTATGTCCTACCGGAACGTCGTTTCAATTATAGCAGCCGAGGTATATCTCGGGCATTATTATTCGCCGAGCTATTTGTATACACGATATCGAGCCGGGAGTACGGTCTCGGGGTTGGATTCCACTCGTTAAGTCAGTGACCCGAATAGAACCCACGTAGGAGGAAATAGGAAGTCATTGACGCAACGTTCATTTTTCTCTCGACGGACACGGTAGCGTTCAATGGAGCTGAACGATCCTTCGGAATCGGTTACACGGTGAATTTCCTCTTTCCCTCGGCGTACACTCCGTTGACTCGACGACTAGCCCATCCCCCCCCCCCCCCTTTCTTCCATCTGTATCCAGATCGATCGCGCGACCATTTTATTCGCGAGATTTCAGGGGAAATCGGTCGGTTGTAACGGTGGCTTATAATCAGCCAGCCGGATTCGGCGGCGCACAGTTCAGCAAGCGCCGATAGGTAATTACAGAAGCAGGAGAGAGAGAGAGAGAGAACAGATTTTGCACGCATGTGCGTGACCAGCGTGTAAAATCGTCCGCGTTGATGGACGTGTGCCACGTGAACCGCATAACGAGCGACGATCATCGGCTGCGCTTCGCCCACTCGGCCTTTGAGCCCCGCGTGAGACGCGATAACGCGATGACCTCGAGATAAATTGCTCTCGTCCACACGGTGTTCAATGGCGTCGTCCCACAGCCGAACCGGCGAAAGAAGAAAGTCTGCGCGTGATGGATACCAATTGGTTGCGTAATGAATTCATTCGAATCGTCAAAGAGGCGAAAGGACGGCGTGGCGCGGCGGCGCGGTGGCATAACGAGGCTCCTCGTTCAATGAACGTGCAATTTTCAACTCGAGCACGTCCGCGTGTTTCTTCTCAAATCTAGAGCGAAGCGAAACGAAACGAAACGAAACGAAACGATACGATACGACTCGAGGATCAACGAACGCGTCTCGCGCGTAGAACCGTGAACGTAGCAACGCGACCCAACGTGTTTTCTCAAGGTTGTCGAACGAGAACCCGTTCCCTCCGAGGAGGGAGAAAGATGAGCGATTTAGGAAAAACTGCCAACGACCAGTAACGAGACCATACTTCCATGCAGATACGCCGTCCGTTGTCGAGAGCACCGGTCTTCTTTTCTTGCTACTCGACCAGCTATGTACGCATTTTTATAGCTTCCTGCCGAGCATTCCACGACGAGCGCGAGTCGAAGAACGAGTAGAAGCGGTCTACGGAGAGAAAAAGAACCGGACGAGGAACGAAAACGGTGGAGGGAAGGAGAAAAGGAAAAAAGAAGAACGATATCGAGTTGACCTTGTGCCCAAATGCTAGTTTCTACGCGGCGCGAAAACGTAATTCGTCGCGCGAAACGGAAGCTCGGAATTCAGCTGGTAACTACGCCCCCAACTTTGTACCGTTAATCATCGATCGGCGATCGTAACGGACGGAAACGTAACCGAGGTGTTCGAGTCGAGAGCGTAAGTAGCCCGTTTAAAGCTCTGATACGTTGAAATTGTCGGAACCTATGACTGGTCACGTCGGCAATTTACCCGGTCGTGTCCGTCGTTAAGTCAATGATGAGCCGGCAAAAAGAGCGCGTAGGACGAACTACGACACGGTTTTCGCTGATGAATCGAATTTACGGGACAGCGATTGTCTACTAGTTCTAGTAAAAGAGAGCAGAGGGGACTCACCGAAGCATCCTCTCCCTCTCGACTATTTCTTCGGTGGTGGGTTGAGCAGGTCCGAGCAAAGAGTGCGGCAACGGTGGATACCTTTGGGATCGCCAGAGCATTTCGCTGGCCACCGCGGGATGATGATGACCCGGGGGTGGCGCGGGACTTTGATAGCCGACCGGTGGGACGGTGGCGGGCGCGGCCGCGGAGCTCGGTCCGGCCGCGTTCGGAGGCGGTTGAGGGTGAGCCATCAGTAACGAGGTGTGCTGGACGCTCTGCACGTGCCAGACCCTGGCGGGCGTCGCGGCTTGCGCGGGCGTCGACGAGGTCGTCGTCTCGTCGACGCTGAGCGCGGAGCTCCTGCTGCCGCTTCTCTCGTCGCCGGAACCGGCGCTCCTCAGCGAGCTTACCCCGCTGTCGGAACCGCTGTCTCCATAGGTGCCGCTCGCGGGGCCGACCGCTCGGATACCGACCGCCGTTGGTACACCGGCGAGCGCTCCGCTACCAGGTAAACCGGCCCCGGCCTCCACTTCCATGAGGCCGGCCTCATCGCCGCCCCTCGATGCGTGGGACTGTTGTTGCACCTCGAGGAGGCTGCTCGACGGGGCCAGCTGGTGATGATGAAGATGGTGATGGTGTTGCTGTTGTTGTTGCTGCTGCTGCTGTTGCTGCTGCTGCTGTTGATGGTTGTGCGGACTACTCGCTAGCTGATGCTGGCCGTGCAACTGCTGTTGTTGTTGTTGTTGTTGTTGAAGATGATGGTGTATCACCGGGCTACCGGTCGAGTAGCGTTGCTGTTGGTGATGGTGATGTTGCTGGTGATGGTGCGGCAACGGCGGTGGTTGATGATGGTGTTGTTGATGGTACTGTTGCAGGTGATGTAGGTGGTGACCAGCGATCGGCGGTGGCGGCTTGTTCAATCTCTCGGCTAGGATAACAGGGCTCTCGTTGTGCCGGTTTCGGTCCTGCTCCCGCTGTTGCTCGAGGAGCAGGCTTTGCCTGCCGGAGCCACCGCCGCCGCTGCTACTAAGCGGACTCAGCCTCTCCAGCACGGAGCCTGAGTCCTGACTGCTCGACTCCAGCAGCTCGACCACCGATTCGACGCTGGCCGCCCTCGCGCAGTTCGCGCTACCCACGCTATCCTCCGTGCCTAGCTCGGTGGTCGACTCGATTCTTCGCTGCTGCTGCTGCTGCTCCTCTTCCTCCTCCTCTTCCTCCTCCTCCTCCTCCACCCCCGCCTCCTCCTCCTCCTGTTCCTCCCTCTGGCCTTTTTCTGATTCCCGTTCCCGTTCCCCGTCGTCCTGGTCTTCGCCGTTCGATGCGTCGACCGCGTCGGGCTTGTCGCTCGGTGTTAACGCGTCCGCTGCGGTATCAAGGAGGAGGGTGGTAGCAGCGGTAGCGGTGGTGGTAGTAGCAGTAGTAGCGGCGGTAGTAGATTCGTCGCCGAGAGTCGACGACGGGTCGAGCACCGATCCATTGACGAACACCTGTTCTTCCCGTTGCTCGGGAACCGTGTCGTCGCCCCCGGGGTCTACTTTGTTCGGAGGTGGCGGTTCCGGTTCCCTGTCCCGTTCCCTCGACTGGCTCTCCTCGTTCTCCTCGAGCTTCTCGGGCTCTGGTTCGTCCAGGAGCTGTTTCCGGTGTTCCCCTTGTTCTCGCGAGCCGGTATCCTCCGGATCGGACGCCTGCTCCTCGGAACCCCTGCCGGCAGGTTTCCGCTCGGATCTAAGCCTCCTACCGGCGGCGATCGGGCTCGTCCTGAGCCTCTTGGTCAACGGATCGCAACGTTCCTCCTCGCGGTGATCCTCCCGGTGGTCCGCCTCCTCCTCATCGCCGCCGGCGCCGCCGCGAACTGTCTCGCACTCTTCCGATCTGTTCCCGAGACGTTCCTCCTTCTCCGGCGACTTGTTCGCGTTGCTCGCCGAGTCTTCTGGATCGTCCGCCTCCGGTTTCGTCTCGAGACCCGTCGGCCGCGGTCTTCGTCGTACCGGCCTCTGAGGCGCGCTCTCCACCGGACTCTTTACGGCTATGCCTCGTTTTCGTAGCTTCGAGGCGGTACTCGAGCCGCTGTTCGCCTCTTCCAACACCGTTCGCGGTATACGATTGCTCGGTCTACCCGAGAGCGGACCCTTGTTCTCCCGGTCCTCTTGCCGCGTCGCTAGATTGCTCTCGCTATCTTTCTCTAGCCTCTCGCGACTGGCACCCTCGCTCACGCGTCTTCGTCGGCTGTTGCGCGCCGAGTTCTTTTCTGAAACAACCATTAAATATATCGGGTCAGCCATCGTTCGACCTTGTCGCGATTAACGTCGATCGATCCCGTCGGATACGATAGTTTTTTATCGCCATCGAGAATCGCGATGCACGGAAACGGTGAAAGAAGAAGAAGAACAAGAAGAAGAACAAGAAGAAGAAGAAGAAGAAGAAGAAGAAACGGAGGAACCAGCGGAACAGGTGGAGGAGAAGGAGAGAGGGATTTATTACCGAGGATTTACTGTTATTACCCGGAGGGGCAGGAGAGAAGCACTCGAGCGGGCAACGGCGTTGCATAGACGGGATGGATGCGTTTATCCGACGCGCGGATCCCTGTGTCTATCCGGAATACGTACGTACATGCCTCGTCCGAGTACGTGTTACGCGGATCGCTGCGTTTCGCAAACCCCCCGACGACGACGACGACGACGACGACGACGACGACGACGACAACGGCGACTCCTTCTGTTCCGCGTGCATCGCGTTGCGACGCGTAATCGAGCAGCGACTACGTGCTTCGCTTTAAGCGATAATAATTTTCGTCTCTATCCGTTATTCTCGTCGACGCGAAACGATGTTCGATCGGTTCGCTCGAATAACGAGACCGAGAGTCGCCTCCGTTTTTTCGTTTCCACCGGTCTTGTTTGGGTTCGCTTCGCGCCTGAGCGGCCCCCGTTTTAAACCGGGTCATCGGAATTAGACGAGGCCTCGAAGCGAGACCAGAACCGGTAATTTCTGACCGAACCGAGCGCATTCGAACGCCGTAATTGAATTCCAACGTCGAACTGTATTTGCGAAGGATTTGCTTTTAGATTACCTCCAAGTTCGGTCACGTATCGATCGGAATCAAGCGGGTCGCGTACGTTCCCGACCGCTTTAAGCGACACAATTTTCATTCCCGTGTTCATTTCCATTTCGGTTGCGACACGGCCAAATGAAAATATGAACATAAAAAAGGAAACTAAGCGGAAGCCCCGAGCGACGGGCGATTAAACGAAAATTGTACGTTTCCCGTAAACTGGCAAGAGCTATTCTCGGTAGTGAACGCGAACCTTCGACCGATTGCCCTTTTGAATGGGTGGAAAGTTGAGAAAAACAGCCGGCTACACCGAGTCCCTTTGACAGGAGGGACAAAGCGACCCCTGGCTCGATGGATATCGTTCTCGTCCTCCTCGCTAGGCTCTCGCAGGGATCAACTTAGACACGGTTCGCCGAGTCTGCCGGGCATTTAAACGCTTTAGAGTCGATCGATGAACGACGCGCGTGTTGATAACGGCGAGGATTTTTTTTTTAAATTACCGACGACCACGAGCGTTTCGAATCGGTGGTGAATGGAGAACAGCAACGAAGGGGATCGGAAAATGGTTTCTCGTTGGCCGTTCGCGTCTCGTCTTGCCGAACGGTTATTTTCAGACAGTTCTATTTCTGCCGGCACTCCCTGCAACGACCGAGGATCTCCCGCGCGTTTGTTGATAAACTTATTTCCAACGGATCGTGGAGCAGGAGATTTTCGTGCGAAACCGGTGGGAGGGGAAAATGGCGATCGGGGGTGAGGACGGCGAGTAACGATACCGCGGGAATTGGTATAAAAATAAAAGGGTTGGCCAACAGCCAGAGACCTCCTTCCTTCCCGTTCTTCTTCTTCTTCTTCTTTTTCTTCTTCGTCTTCTTCCATTCCTTCTTCTTCTTCTTCTTCTTTTTCTTCTTCTTCTGAAACTTTTTCTTCTTCCGAGCGCGTACACTGTCTAATTTACTCTTATAAACGTGTTTCGATCAAGCGATAGAACTGGGCCAACGCGGGCGACGTTTCTTCGTCGTTACGAACGAGACACCTAGCGGGTTCCGAAACTTTCCCTACTTTCTTACGCGGCTTATCGGCGTATCGTTACGTAATCGTCGCGTTCGAGTTGTAGAAAACCTTGAACTTGCCGCGGCGGCGTTAAGGGGGTTCGAGAAGGCGCGAGAGGTGGACGGATCGTTTCTCGATTGTCTATCGGTCGTAGCTCGGATCGCAACGATCGAATGGTCAGCGGTACCGGATGTCAGTTGCCCGCGGGCCAAGATGGCCGCTACGCCGGGGCTACGATAATTACTCGCGTGTTTACGACCGATAAAGCCTGAACGCCCCACCTCCTACACGAAGTGGCACCTATGCCACTGAAATGTCACGGATGAACGCACAGGGAGCCTCGACGCGATTCGACGGCTTCGTCACTCCGGCCTATTATCAGACTTTGGCCAGCCAGTGTAATTTTAACGTTCGTAATTATGTTTTACAGCCGTACTTGAGTCGACGGCCTTGAAAGTATAACAGTAAAAATGATTTTACCGCCGGTCACGGTACGACGACTCGGGAATCTTTGCGTAAAAATCGCCAGCCGTAACGTACGAAGCGCAACGCGGACGAACGCGATACGGCCTCTCTCTTTCTCTCTCTCTCTCTCTCTCTCTCTTTCTGCCTGTTTACCGCTCCATTAATAAATTAGCATTGGCTTGGTTACTCGAACGATGATAAAATAAATCTAATCTCGTCGAAAGGTATGCGCAACACCGCGGCAACGTCGGGAGAGTTATCGCGCGAGAACAATGCGCGTTCGAACGCGATCGTTCGAGTTTCACCGAGCAGCGAACAATGAAACCGAGCGACAGACGCGGTATGTCTCTAATGGCTGTCGGTCGATCGATAATCGCGGCAAGTAGAATGGAATGGAATGGAATGGAATGGTTAACAACTTTCGAGCATTGTCGTCGCTCGGATCGAGATTGGCTAATTAACGCCGCGTTGTCCAAACGGCGGCGGGGTTCGAAAGATCGGTAAAAAATGAAACGTAATGGGAACGGAGCTCTCTTCGGTTCGGGTCACGAACCAGTCGCGTGTTTTGCTTAGGCTGCTGGCTCGGCCATTATATTTGATTGTGTTGCGCCAGTGACGTCACGACCAATTGACCTCCCTTGAGGCCACTCTCGGTGAGTTTAACGCGCGCCAATGGCTTCGAGGCTCGCGCGTGTACGTGGCAGTCGTTATTCCTGGACGAGACGGTTTCCGATGCGGTCCGCGGTCGAAACTGAGCGCAACCGAGAACGCTCGACGAGAGACGGAGAGGAGGATGGATTCATCCGGGCTATGCTTTAATGCCGCGGCGTCTCCGCGCCGGAAAGTCTCCCTTGTTTTTTCTGGAACTGCGCCGACGTGACACTCCCCCTCTCTCTCTCTCTCTCTGTTCTTCGCGACCGAGAAGCGAAGCGGTCGTTGGGTTCAAAGGCTTCTCGGTATCGGACGCGAGCGGACCTCTCGCGAAGCCGTAGCTTTTGGCAATTCTAATACCGTTCTTTACGAGCTTCGATCCGTGCCTTTTAGTTTGCCGAGCCTTTTACGTATCGAGAGACGCGGCATAATTCGTGGGTGGAGGGAACAGGCAAGGTTACACAGCCGAGAGCAGACGAGTGCAGGAGTAGTCACTGGCGGCGATCCGTGTCTGAGATATGCAGTCCGATAGGGAGAGAACGGAGCGAACGAGGGGGAACGTCGAGAGGCGAGAGAACTAGCTGAACCGGTTTTACGGACCTCGACTGGTTTCATTAAACCCCGGTTGTAACCTCCACCTCCTCCTTCTCCTTCTCCTTCCTCGCCACGATCGTCTCGTCGCTGTGTACACGCACCAGCCGCAGCGCGGTTGAAAAACCGTCCTCCTCTTCTACGCGATCGTCGAAACCGATATCAAGGGTGGCCGCGTGTAACTAAAACGAGGCAAGGTGCAAAAGGAAAGTCCCGTAACGCGCCCGCTCCTCGCTTCGTTCCTTTCCGATTTATCATCCGAGCGGCAAGATTCGCTAAAACTTTTACTCGGACTCGAAACGAGGAAAGAGGGGCGGAAAGAGAGGGATTCTGCGAGCCGTCGGATCAATACACACCGTCGAGTAATTGATCGGAGGGAGTAAAGGAGCCACCGGCACCCCTCCTCTCGCGATGAAAACACGTCGATACGCACGCGGATCTCTCGAGCCTCGAGATTACGCTTTACCGATTCTAAATAAAAACGTTCTTTGTTCACCGGCGAGCGAAAGATCCGGTGAATTTGGGTTAGACCGAGGAAAAAGAAAAAGGACGGGAAGACGTATCGAAGCAGGGCGTGTGTACACACAAGGGTGTATAAATAGACGAAGAATCGTTGGAAAATGTTGGCCGCTGGCCAGACGTCGCGAGATAAATAATTGATCGCTATCGTGTAAACGCGAGATGCCGGGCCAGCTGGTTCGGTCCCTGCGCACACGCCGGCTACTTATTCGTCATTGTCCACTTTCACCTTCTCTCGTTTTCTAGGTTGCCGAACCATCGAAGCATCGATAGCGTCGAGACGTTTGCGAAACGTAGACGCGGAATTCAGCAGCTATCGGAGTAATCGCGAGAAAGATAATTGTTTCGATGGTTAAAAATCGAAGGGATTCGTCGGTTTCGAGTAGGAGAGTCCGATGATAACGTCGGTAGGGGGAAGATTCGATTACGCTTACCAAGAGAACGTGGCACGTTATCGCGTTTCGCGGTGATAACCGAAACTGTTATCGCCGCCGTAGCTTCCTGGACGGTCGGTCGGGCAACCTTAGTCGAGCGATTTTAGCCACGGAAAAAGAGAAAGGGGAGGGAAGAACGATGCGGCAGCATCTATACGGTTTCGCTTTACACGGACTTTGCACGCGTAATCGGATAGTATCGTAGTTCGCTGAGAAATTCAAGGTGTTTCTCTCGAAAGCGTTCGATTCAACTTACGAGGTCGCCTCGAGTACCAATTTCGGTGGCAACCGGGAAAAGTGAAAACCTTCGGACGAGCGTCTTCTTACCTGGAACAGAAAGATAACGTTCGTGTTATCGGGGGGGAGGAAGAAAATTTGTGGATGTGTGTATCGTTGGAGAATGGTCGGAATCGGAGAGAGGATGCGAGGCGAGGCGAGGCGAGGCGAGGCGAGGCGAGTCACCGCGGAAACCCATTAACAAGTTGGACGCGAAAGTCGGAAAGTTAGGGAAACAACCACGAATCGGTCGTTGGTGTGTTGGTATCGTCAGTTTCTAGCGCAAGTTTCGCTCGCTACTATGTACGAGCTGGAAAACTTGGTGAAAACTCGCCCGAGTGCCACCGCGGCGGAAACTTTTTAATTGATTTGCCTGCTTCGTTGGTTCACCCTTTTCGAACGGAAATTCCGAGGGCAATCGTAGCGCCGCACCTCTGGATTTCATGGAAGACGAGCGTTATCCATTCCGGTCAGTAACGAATCGAGCCGATGGATTGCACGCACGCGTGACTCGAATCCGAAAGGTAGGAATTTCGAAGATTAACCCGTTAACTTTAACCGACGATCGTTTGAAAATGAATTTACGTCGTCCCCATAAATTTTCAACGCGATCGACGCGCGACGACGACGACGACGACGACGACGACGGCACGTGGCCTGGAGGATGTACTCCGCTATTCCAGTTGCGAGAATAGAAACAAAAAGAGATATTTGAATAGCCGGTAGGATGACTGTCCGTCGCAGAAACTAGCACGCGTGTAAAAGCGAAACGTCGATGCACCGCGACCATCTTTTACTCTTTCTGCCGGACGGTTGCGCGCCCATATAGATGGAAGTAGCGTGTCTGGCATTTTCGTATATAGCGCGGTGGCATGCATTATTCACGAACCCGACTCCGCAACTCGCGACTGCTTAACACCGCAATTTCATACCGTTTCCTCCCCAACCCCTCCCTCCTCCTTTCTAATAATTAATCGAAAGAAAATCGCCGATAAGTAGAGCCGAGGAAATATGAGTCACGCGTCAGCTCGCTGGAAATAACCGCTATACACGCTTGTGATCTGAATAATCGTCAGCCGGTCGCCGCAATATCGTTGACCTACAGCTAATTAGAATATTCGATACACTTGTAGTCGTGATACACGTGGATTGAATGGAAAATAACTAAATACGGCCGAATCGTTTGCGCCCCATCCGCGTTAACACGTACGATATGCGTTACAAGTGTAGCGAACGCGAGCACGAGAGAAATAAAACAGCCGGAAAAACTAAACGATCGAACAACTATTTTATCTTATCACGGTGGGTAAATATATTTATTCGATAACCGATCGAATGAAATACTCTGTTTCTCCTCCGTATTTGCACAGTTGTACGCTCGTGTATCTACGCCTCGTGTAAACTTTCTCGGAACTCGCTCGTCTATCTGCTCGTAAATTAAAAACGAGCCCGTCCAATTATTACGTAAGCCTGTATCTTTCGTTTATCCACACCGCGGCCTCGCGATCGGTCTAATTCCCGCGCGAACGCGGAACGCTTCATTAACGAGCGAGCAAAGTATTTTCGGACGGTTTTAAAGAGCGGAGTCGGTCCAGCAGCTCGGTCCGAGAGGAGGAGAAGAAAGTCTGGAGAGTCTCGCGTTCGATTACGCAAGGAGAAAGTCGAGAACGAAGCGAACCGAAGCTCGAGTCTTTTTGCGAACGAGCGCCGTGTTGCTCGACGTCTCCTCGTGTTCGTCGAACAGAGAGAAAGGGAGAGAGAGAACCGGTTCTGTGCGAAGTACGTGGCGTGTCTAATCGTGGCGCTACACGAGCGTTACGGTTTGCCCGCGCGCGAAGACGCGCAGTTGCGTGGCGGCGGCGCAGCTGCCGGTAACTTGCTCTGTCCCAATTGTTAATAACCGGATAATGTTATTCGGAGCGTTTTATACGTCGCGTGTCTCGACGGCATCGCAATCGCCATCGCCACCGACACCGAGGTATTTTCGTGTCGGAATTTAATTAGAAGCTGACGCGGAGGTATGCGCGTCCTGGGTATCGGAAAGTGCGGACCGCGCGGTTTACTTTCTGCGCGATAAGCGCTAAGCGTGACTCATCGGGCGACTCGCGAGCGACGCAACTTTTACGACCCGGCGAACGATTTAAAAGAAAAAAAAAATGATTCGTTTCAATGAAAGCACCGGAACGAACCGAGCCGAGTTTCATTTAATTAACAAAGGTAAACATTTGCCACGGACTTATGCTTGCCCGGCATTGTTATCTCTCCTATCTACCGGCTTTCTCGAGGATCGACCGTGAAACCCGCCGCGACGAGCTTTCTGTTTGCATCGCGGCGGACCCACCGAACGAGCTAATTCGCCGAGATTCAACACCGTCCACTTTCTCCCGTCTAACAAATAAATTTTCCAAATAATTGAAAATTTCCAAAAAATCGATACGGAATACAGTCGAATTACGATCGGGAGAGGCGCCACTCTAAATGGAGAGTAACGGCCATACCGGAGTTATGGCTTACTCCGGTTCTTCCTTTAAACCGCGAGCACGCTATCCTTTCCGAAGGAACCTGTGCCTAACCGAACGCCGCATAAGGATTCAGGCCAGGCCTGGCCATAAATCGAGGATAACGACTGCACGGTGTACGCGCGGCGAATACCGTGGCCATTAAATGGGAAGAGAGCGAGCGAGCGAGCGAGCGCGCGCGAGCTGGCTCGTGTTCCGCAATTATTTCGTCGAAGGACGACCGCCTCTGGATTCCCCGGGGGTCCACGTTCCGTCCTCTGCGCTCCCCTCTGTCACGCGGCCAACAAAAGAAAACAAAAAAAAAAAAAAAAAGAAAAAGAATAAACCCTATCCCGAGAGGGTTAATGTCTTCATAAGAAAACCCAACCACTTCTTCCTTTCTTTCTTTCTTTCTTTCTTTTTTGTAAAACGCGAATCGAGAGACCTTCGATACTCGAGATTCCGTTCCCATATTTGGAATTTAAACGGAGCTGCGCACCTGCTACTTTTTCTTTCGCGCCCGCTTAATTCGGTAACAATCGAAAGTCGATCGAACCCGATTCACGGCGGAGAATAGGTTTTTTAACGACAAGTAGCAAGTTGCGTCGGTGGTTCCGTCGTCGACGTCTTCCCCCCGTTGAAAGGCTTCGCGCGGACTTTAATCGGATCGAACGGCACGTTACCTGCGAATCCAAGCTAGGTTTTCAGTCGAAGGTAATCCCGTTTAGTCCGAGTAATGATCGCCTAGCAAACTACGCTCGCTTCCACTTCTCGCGCAATCTTCTCGACTTTCATCGTTACATTCCATCGATCTTCCCCTTCCGACTTTTGTTACGCCAAACCACCGCTGTTCCACAAACAATCCAATTCCATTCGAACGAAATATGTAACACCACCGGAGTCCAAGATTAACAAAGATCGCAAATCGTGGACGTTCACCTTGACGTTGCACCGCGCGATGATAAACGAAAGTATTTCAGCCAAGATTTGCCAGGTTTCTTCTTCGAAGGGAAAAGAGAGACGAGAGCACCGGCGGAGAATCGCGCGGTGAACTGGAAACGGCGAACCGGCTAGCAGCGTGCCACGAGTCTCTGCTTCGCTTCTGCGCGAGGATTCGTGCGCAACAACGGTGCACGAACGCGAACACGAACGCGAACGATTCGATCGTAGACGGAATCTCTTTTTTGACAAGGTAGAAACACGGTGACCGCAACAAGTGTTTCGACGGATCTATTCGTTTCGATAAAGGGATCGACCCGGTTCTCGTTAGGACGATGGTTCGCGTTAACCACTTGTAATGGCCGGTACGGTACACGGAGCGAGTAAATATTTTTTCCCCGGGCCTTCGTGACTCGACATCACGGATGTGCGTTTGTTTTACCTTTTCCCCGGGCAGGTACACGACCCGGCGCATAGCGTTCGCGAGGAGATCGTCCAACCGGTTTTTTACTGTTGCCGCTGGCGGCAGACCCGTTTTCGCCGAATCTGACCGCAGCTTGTTTCTTCTCCCTCGACCTCGGATTCGGACCGCCCACGATCCGATCGATCCTGATTCTACCACCCGTACGAGCCGTGTGGCCTGAATCGACCTTTCTTCCATCTCGATAAATCGAGAGGTAATTCTAAACCGTCCTCAACCGTCGGTGAAGTAGACGGAAAGAATGCCGGAATTCTGGGTTAATGGCACCGCATTACGATCGCGTGACTTTCCGTGCTCGCGATCCGAATCGTAGCTGGGTGTGGAATATTAACGTCGGTGAGTTCGCAGGGGCGAGAGGAAGGACATTCGAGCCGGGTCGTCGAGCCGCTGCAGCACGTGTGTACCAGACGCGAACAACTGGTTTCCTTTCTGCTTTCTTTCTCGCGCATTCTTCCCCGAAACAATCGGCATCGAGAGACCCTTCTTTCGCGAGAAATCTTTTGCTCGATAGGTGACATTTACGTCTAGGTTTAATGGCCAGCCCGGTTTAGACGTATTCCTCCGGGGTTCGAGGCCAGGGGGAAATAATTACGGCGCCCATTTAAAAACCGGTCTCTCTCTCTCTCTCTCTCTCTATTCCTCGACCTTCGCCTTTTTCGTCCTTTGACGAGCCGCACCGGTTAGGTAGTTGTTCGGCCGAGGGAGCGCGAAGCTGCTCCGAAACAACCGACTCGTTTTAAACGCCAACGCACCGGCTACGAACTCGGTTTTTTCCAACGGCTAAAAACTAGCTTCTTCTACGCGCGGAATGCAATTACCCTAATTGCCGACACTGCATCGCAACCACCCCAGCATGCGTTGGCATATCATGGAAATCAGTTACGTTCCGTAACTGTTCTGGCAGCGTCATCGATCGGACGAACCGACGGCAACGGGCCATTCTACCGTCAAGGTCGTCGCAACTCGTCCACCGATAAAAACGAGTGCCTACCCGATCGGGATTAAACCAGCCAAACTAAAATAAATAAAAAGTTGATCAGTCGGAGGAGAGACGTAGGTATTACGAGAAGCTGGCGAGGTGCCAGCCATTTGTAAGAGGCCCGAAACCTGTTTCCGGCTGCACCGTGAACGACGCCTCTTTCGCTCAACGAACTTTCTTTCTTTCTTTCTTTCCTTCTTTCTTCTAACGGAACAACGCTCGAAGAAACGATCCAAACACACGGTAGTCGTTTCGATGCAATTATTGACATCTGCCTCCGTTTCCACGCGCAATTTTTCCTTTTTTTTTTCGATGATCGCGCGGTTCGATTAATCGATAAAAAAGAAACGTCGCGTGGCAAGAAAATTATTTATTCACCGTTCCCTCCCGATGAGATTTTAATTGAAACCGGATGATATCGCCGCTCATTTATCATCCTTCGAATATCTCTATTTATCGGTGGAAATTACAAATTCTTCCCTCTTGTAATCTCCGGTATATCGATGCTCTTTCGAGTCATAAATAACATCGAATTGCAAATGCAATTCCGTTTCCACGTATTCCGCATTCGATTGTCGCGTTTCGTCGCTACTCGCTAAGCTGAAAACTATCCAGTTCGAATCGGACGGAAGGAAGGAAGGAAGGAAGGAAGGAAGGAAGGAAGAAAGGTACCTGTTACCACGAGAACAGGTTCTCGTGTACGTTGACCTCCTGCTCTCTCTCTCTCTCTCTCTCGTAAGTACTCGAGGGGATAAAGGGCACGGCACCCCAGTGGCGTTGGACGATCATCAACGAACCCCGGATCGATCGCGGAACAAAGTCCAGCTGGATAAGATTCCGTAGACGGTTCTGGACGAGGGGGAATAAATAACGGCGAAGAAGTTATCGCGAAGCGTGTTATCCGAATTGGAATGCCAGGTGAAAGTGAACGCGGCGGTGATACGAAACGGGAAGCGGACGAACCGATAACGCGAGACAGAAACGTGATTTTTTGCTACGTTACGTCCTTCTAATTTGTTTTTGGTAGACGCGATCGTCGATGATCGCGTTACCCGGAAACCCGGCGATTTCGTTACGTGCTCGCGCAGCAACCGATAACCCCGTGGGACTCGCGCTATTTACGAGCAGAAAGACAGGAGGGTTATCGCGAGCGATACGTTAGGTTCATCGCGCGGCAGAACCTTGCGGAGATCGTGTGCGTGGTGTGCGGGACGGAAAAAAATAAATAAGCGACGCGACGTATTTCCAAAACTGTTCCATTTTCTCTGGCAGCCCCTCGAGACGAACATTAACGAAGCGTTAACGTCGCGGGCTTTCGTAACGCGTAGACACCCGGTCTCTCTTGGTTTATGGTAATTTTATTGCGTTTATCGATGATAGGAAACGACTTATCGACTCTAGACTTTGAACGGATATAACGTGTACAGTGCCTTACGGCTTGTACGCTTTACGAGCTGGTCAGAGAAACGAGGACGTACGGCGAGGAGTGACGCGACGCGGTTGCCACTTTTATGAATCGCTCCGGCGATAAGATTCAAAATTACAGTCGTGCCTGGTGAAAACGCGGCGGTTGATTAATCGACGGAAAAATTGTCGAAGATAATCGGGAGTTATCGCGAAAAGATTCCGTTCTGAACTAAATTTAACGATCATTATTCGCCGACAACCGTCTGGGGAAAATATGTATACGAGATAATCGAAACAGGAGCAACACCGGTCGATCAACGGAGACTTCTCGTGGAACGGCCCCGGTAAAAGCCGTTCGATCGTGAAACTTTGAAAGTTTTAATGAAATTGCCACCGCCAAAGTCGCGCGTGCTTTCAAACTTGTAATTAACTCGAGCAAAGTTGCTCGCAGCTAATTTCCCAAACGACGCATGTATGAATAGTTGCCGGTATCGCGCGAAAGGCGCGTTTAAAAGCGTGTTTCGAACGAACGAACTCGTAGCGACGAAGAATCGGAGAGTAGAACGATGAATGAAATGGGAAAAAACACAGTTTAGTGTAACTCGATCCGTGGACAACAAGGTGTCGGATAACTAAAAAAGTTGGACGTGTTCGCACGAATGTCGAAAAAAGTAGCGAACACGGAGGTAAGACGATAGGATCGAATATCAGATTCGGCTCGAGCGGCCGAGAGTATCGATTTCACCTTTTTTCTTCGACGGCCACGGAGAAGGACGGCCTATGCGTGTCACTGTAGGCCGACGGAGTCTGTTCTCTCCCGTTGCCCCGCTTCCGCCGCGACCTTTGCTCCTTTTTCTTCGCGGTATCGTTCCATCCAAGTATGTACGACGCGGCATTCTCGAGCGTATCTCGTTTACTCGTTCAACACGTCATTATCAAACCGGTCGCAGCCGCTGTTGCAGCTGCAGTATCGTGCCACGCCGCACGGTTCTCTCACGCTCTCCACGCTCTCCACCCCCTCCTCTCTCATCCACGTCTCATTCAACGAGAAGACGCGATCGTTTTAGGTGGCTACGCTTTCAAATATAATATCGCGTAGCTATTTAGTCGGTGGCAGCAGCAGCAGCAGCAACAGCATCGAACAGGAAGAATCTGGTTGTGCCCTCTTAAGAAAAGCTTCCGGTAAATATCGTGGGTCAGCAGCGATGACGCATGCGTTGAAC
Source organism: Xylocopa sonorina (assembly GCF_050948175.1). NCBI lineage: Eukaryota > Metazoa > Arthropoda > Insecta > Hymenoptera > Apidae > Xylocopa > Xylocopa sonorina. Next base: position 10,887,048 of record NC_135204.1, read on the forward strand.
GTTCTCGATGGACGCCGTCTGTTACACCAGACGCTGACGGGACTGAACCGCGTAACGCGTAGAGAAGGGGCCACGCAACGCCTTTTATTACGTATAGTTATCGTATATTCGGAATTTTGTGCGAGTAACGCAATTTAAAGAGAGCCTGGCCCAGGCTGCGCGGGGTAGTTGGAATGCACGAGGGGTTGCCGGAAGGGGGTTGTTTCGAGACGGCGTTATCGACCCGTTTTCCCAACTCGGTGGCTGCCTTAAAGAGGATAATGCTAAATTCCACTTTTCTACCATCTGTTTTCTTCGCGAGGAATCGATAGAGATTAATAATGCATCCCCACTGATTAACATTGAATTTATAACATTATCAAACAATGGGATTCGCAAAGGAAATGATTATTCATAACGAAGAAAGTGTGGAATAAAATGTTTTCACCCAAGTATTTGTTTCCACGAAGAAACGAGAGAGGGAAGAAAGAAAGAGTAACTAATTAATAACGATATTTTCATTTGAAACGCGACGGGGAAATGCTCGTTGATTTTCTAACAATGCGCGCACCGTTCTGTTATTAGTTAATTAATTTGTTCGCTTTGTACGGCTCGAGTCTGGCTACTACCGCGCGTGGAAAGAGAAAAATTCGAAACGGCGGCCGTAATTTATAAATGAAATTACACACAATGGAACAATTCGTATTGTTGCGCCGAAGGAATTATTTATTCTTCCCAACGGGTGGCGCGATAAATGCATATTTAACTCGCGTGTCGAGGCGAGGCGAGGCGAGGTTGTGTGCGCGGCGCGAACGACACCCGTTGCACAACGATTTCTTGGCACCTCTAGTCTGAATCGCTCCTTGATCTTCCTGAACGAACAATAAGCCGGGTTGTAACACTTTTCTTCATTGAAGCCGGATATTTTCATAGCCGAGAAGAAGAAGAAGAAGAAGAAGATAACCGGCGCGTGTTAAATATCAGAGTTGGTAACTCTGCTAACTTTGCAACAGCAGCACGGCGAAATGCCACGAAAACAAGTTGAATGAACCGTTCGCGTGGAACGAGCCGCAATTACGAGCCGCGCGCGATTCTCTTTGATCGAGTCAAATCGTAACTTTCTCTAGTCGTAAATTCCACGAGTGTTCTCCTTCTGGAATCCAAGGCCAGACCGCTCGGAATATTCGATCGGCGTCTACTACGACCCACGATTCGCTGATTCATAACTCGTTATTTTCGAGCTCTCCTAACTGGAGACAATTCGTTCGGTCGAGGTAGATAGAGGGAAATAAATAAAGGAGAGAGAGAGAGAGAGAAAATAGCAAAGTCGAGTGGAAGCGCGAAAACGGTGACGGTGGTGGGCGTGCCTGACTGGCCTGATCGTCGTCGCTCGACAACGCACGTATGCATGCATAATGCACGCAAAGGCGTGCGCGCAGCTGCGACCAGACTCGCGATATGCCCTTTAACGAGCTGCGATCCTGCGCCACCATCGAAAATCTTTAGAAGAATAAAGCGACGGACCGACGAGCGCCTCGCTCCTCTATATCCGTCGAAGCAACACCCGGATGTACGGGAATAGCGGGTCGCGCGAAATCCGGACCGTGTTTGCGTGCGTGCGTGCGTGCGTGCGTGCGAGCAGGGGAAAAGTTGGCGGGCTGCCAACGAACCTAATCTCACTTTCGGTTTTCTGCCGCGCCACCCCCTATGCGAATTCACTAATATTTGTATATTATAGAATATCTTCACGATTCCATAATCGATGACTCGCTAGACCATCGAAACCCTCGCCGCTGCGAGCAACTCATCGATATCTGTCCGTGCACCACCTGCTACCCGCTGCAACCATCCTCGGATTGCACCTGCGTGCACCACCTCGACCCCTTCCGAACGTGCGCGCGCCCGCTGGAATTCAACGATCAACAGCTGCTGCTCTCAGAGAGAGAGAGAGAGAGAGATTATGCAACCGTCATTTAAAGTCCAGAACCGTGCCTTTTCGAATTGACTCCGATCGCTAGTCAGAAGAATGTTTCTCGTAAGAGAGGAGAAAAGTTTACGCCGCGCATTCCACAATCTTCAGACGGAGGAAGAAACTCGGTTCGCCAAAGTTTCCCCAAAGTTCCGAGCGACGCGCGAGGATCGAGACGCTTGTACGTCTCCACGGACTGCACCACTCCGAAACTATCGATTGTATTTTTTAAATGGAGAGAAGCTTGTAAGCGAAGACGGTGTTCTCGAAAATATAGGTTAGCAGGAATGGCGTGAGTCCGACCCGAGCTTATTCCCGACTGGTTCTCACCGGACCGGTCTCTCGAGCCGTCGACGTCATCGATATTCGTAACGCGAACGCGGTGCTGCTCCTCGATCGTTCGGGAAAAAATTCCCTGCCAGTTCAGAGCGCGACGCGAGGCGCGAGATGGAATCGTGCAAACCCAAAGTTAGTTCGCAACGATAATTATCCGAGTTCTGAGACTAGTCTACAGCCGTCTAATTATATGAGATCTCTTCTCCGATTTCGAATCGAACCTCGACGGGGACACGAATGGAACGAATCAATACTCGCGGGGCACGTGATTAAACGCGTGGTATCGATCGGGAAGATTTCTCTGTCCGCGAGGGGTGAGAACGCGGAGGCGGATGGCATTCGAACGATAGACGGTGAGTCATCGGTGTGTCTCTCTGGGTTCATTCAAAAGTCGCAGCCCGTCCATCGCGCGATGTTGCGCAACTGCGCATACGTGAACGCGTATGCCAACGCGACGCGACCAATATCGATCTCGATATTATGCATTCGCCGGACGACCTTTCCTATCCCGCGCAGTCTCGTCGGCCACCAATTTTCCCCCGATGTCCAAACGAATTTCATTGCACGGTACGCTAACGTTAAATGCGTACATCACGAGAGTACGAGCAGACCGGCCACTTTTTTGATTTACGCTAATATTCGTGAGAACGGTAGAAATTGTCTGGGTTCGGTTCTCTTTGAAGACGAGAAGAAGAGGGAGAACAAGTGTCGACGACTCGCAACCAGGATTGGTAGACTGCCAGCCAGGCAGCCGGTACAACTGGTAACCGCTATCAATCTCGTTTCCGCGCAATCTCCGTTCCCTTCTCATCTTTTTCGCAGCTATTTAGATCGGTGCACTTGCACCCGTTTCGCTTCTTTTAGAAAATAGTCCGAAGGGTGTATCTAGCACCTAAATAGAAAAGAATGTTCGTTTCCCTCTCGGCGAGCGAGTGGTAATTACTACGAAATATCATCGGACGGCGCGGTTGTATTTTCAGCAACGTGTCATCCGGTTCGTGTTTTACGCGGTGCGTTTATTTTTGGAAGGAACGAGGAGAGAGAGAGAGAAAAAGGGGAGAAAGCGAGGAATTACAGCGACGCAGGCTCGCTTCAAAGGGGTCCTCGTTACTTTATTAGCGCGCGCTTCTGCCTGCTACCACCACCGCACGGAAAGAAAGATCTTTGAATCTTTGCTCGTGAAACAGTAGTGGACGCGTTCCCGGAACGAGCGCATAAATTTCTTCGCTTTCCGCGGTTTCCGACGCCAAGGGGAGGAAATCGACCGATGCCCCAGATCCCTCGATACGTAACGGGTAACGGGAGACCTTCGATCGAATAGAACGCTCGTCTCGCGTCGAGTGGACGACCGATAGAAGAGCAATCGCGCAGGTTATATTTCCGTCCGATGACGTAAGGGGAGTTTTGCGATGCACATGCGATCGTTTCTATTTCGACTTGACAACTATCGCTTCCTTCCTTTCTTCCTTTCTTATTTACGCGTTCCGCCAGACGATCGAACGATACGATTAAATTCACTGCTGAATGGCCTTGAGTGGGCAATTTCACCTCGGACGTGGAATAATCGAGAACCGAATTAGTTCTGCCAATTCGCTTTACCAATTCAAAAGCTATCGGACAGGAGAATGTATCTGGAAATAAAGTTCCCGAATAGCGGCTTTACTTAACCGTACCGAGAATAGCGCCCTTCCTTTACCGAGTCACGTTGCGTTCATCAATTATCTAAAGTAAATACTATTGCATTTCGTATTGGAGCGTTGCACCGGGGTGAAAATCGGATTGCAGTTTGAAGTTTCATCTCTCCAACTGTGCTGGTGGTGGTGGCTCGACGGTTTAAATTTGACGTTTCTAATACGGGACACGGCGTCTCGATTATTCAGACATTTACCACGCCGCCGAGGACGCGTCAAATATTCCGATCGTCGTTGATCGTTTTAATAATCGGAACGTTAGCTAAAATTAGTCGAGAGTTTAGCGGTTAGCTGGCAAATAATCTGACACGCGACTGAATTAATCCGCGAAGAAATTGAATGACGGTAAAAGAGCTCGACTAACCCAGAGAAAGGGGGGAGAGAAAAAAAAAAGAGGAAAAAAAAAAAGTCAGCACGCAGTAACGTTGGTCCACGGGATTAAGAAGTGTTCGTTCCGGACAAAGACTTTAGAATCCCGCAGCCCGTTCCATCAACAGCATCAGCACCCCTCTTCGCTTAGGGAGTCAGCACATCCTTCCTGCCTGAATTCCCTCCTACGAGCTGCGACTCTTTTCATCTCTCCTCATCCCTTAAACCAGAGATTCAGCCAGACCTGGCAACGAGTCTTTTGTTTGTGGACCGGTTCTTCTTGGTTCTGCGAACCATTTATTCCCCTTGGCGCGCCTCTCTCTCTGCTTCCCCAGATATCTTTCCATCCTACCTCTCCTCCCTTCCACCCTTAACTGCTCCTTCCCCTTTGAAAAGCCTGCTCTTTTTGTCTATCCTGCCTCTACAGCGCGCAGCCTCTCTCCCTACGGAGGCTATGCATTTTAAGACGTTCTCTCTTAAGGAGACTGCCGTAATCAATGAAACCTCCAACTCTTGGTTCGCCAACTATTTAACGCTAGACGCGCGACGACACGCGTTTCGATCGTTTACCTTTCTCGAGATGCTGGGAGATAGGGCTCTGTATCCTGGGCGTAGTAGTCTGGAGCTGCGCAGCGTTTCCAGGCCGTCCCCGGGGCCTCCTTCCGGATCGCGGCTGAAACAGAAATGAAAACGAGGTGAACATCTATCGCGCGACTGTTTCGGTTCGAGGATGGAACGAGACGGAGAAAAGAAGAAGACTCGAGTTTGTTTTATTGCGAATCGAGGTTAAAGTCTCTGGCACGGGACCAGGCATTTCACCTAGGCCGTTGCATTCCGACGGATGCACATGGCCACGCGCATTATGTGCCTTCCTCGCATACCGACCGCTTCCCCTTATGTAGCCGCCGCAGCCGTTGATGTACGGCTCGTCTACATTAGGACGAGCATTAAAAGGGGAAATAAATAGTTCGCGCCGTCGCTCCCGGCTTTGCGTTTGTCGCGTTCTCAGTCGCTGCGCCACTCCATTCCCCGCGACCAACTTTTACGCGAACCTTCGCGCAAACTTCCAATTCGGAAGAGGATCGATCGTTTTACGCCCCATTTCGTGCTATTTCGTTGATACGCGCGAACCTTGTAGCTAAACTTTTGATCGATAGCGAGGCGGACAACGAGGGGTGGCGCGATAAACCTGGCCAGAGCTCGCTTGTTTACCGATTTTTACCGCCTACCTTCGTGCCACCAACCGGTTCTACGGATACCGGTTGCTCTTTCCTGCCTATACAAACTGGTCCACCCATGCACGCAACCCTACTCCCTGCTCCGCGTATCCTCGCCGTTTAGACCCCGGCTAGAAACTTCCACGAATTTTCGGCTCGACGTTTCTCCTCTATCTCCTCGCCCGACAAAATAACCGAGCGCAGGTGTCGCAAAAAAAAAAAAAAAAAAAAAAAAGAAAAAGGAAAAGAAAAAAAAAAGAAAAAAGATCTAGCGCGGCCATTGCGAGATTACGCGGTAGCGAACGAATTCACGTAACTGGCATATCGTTTGCGCGGGTCTGACATGCGACAACAGCCGTTGTAAGAGAGATACGGTCGACGTGACTGGTTTTATCTATGCGCATACTTGACTCACGTACGAGTCAAGTATCTGGGCGAGGTATTGACAGTCCAGGAGGGATCCGTCTGTTCGGTTCGCGCACGATAAGCGACAACGACTGATAAACAACCGTTTATTCGCGTCGAGTCGGTACCAATTTTCAAATTAAAATCCTATCTTAAACGTTCGATCCGAGTTTGGCGTGAAATTATCCGAGGCGAATATTCCGCTGGTGAATAATTAGGCAGCAGCGGTCCGAAGAAGGGATCTGGACGGGTAAAAGCGCTCGATTAAATATGACTGAACCACTCTGCCAACATTGCTCGCAGCTAAACGATTCCGACGGCCCGATCGGAATCTCTGACTGGAAAATTCGACGATAAAAAGATGAAGCTGTTTTAAAGGAAGCTGTTGACAAATTCGAACGAATTCGCCGAGAGTAATTTTCCCTTTAGCGCTGAAACCAACTCGCGTGCCGTATTGAAAATAATTAAGCGATGAGCAACAGCAGCAGCAGCAGCGGCAGGTGAAACAGGGAGCAAAGAAGGTGAAGAGGCAGAGAACGAGGGAAAAAGGGGAAAAAGGAGGAAGAAAAAAGAAAGTGGAGAAAAGAGAAACTAATTCAGCCAGTGCTGGCGGAAAGTTTCGTTTCTGTGCTTCCTTGAAAAGTGGCGGCGCGGCTAAATCGAGCACCCCTCCTCCGCTCCCCCCTTGGTATACGTATTCATGCATAGTACATGCGTTCCCGTCGTTCGCAAAGAGTCGCAGACGCGTTTATGTAGAGACATCTACACATATGTACGGGGTGGGACGTATGCGCGGTGCACACGCTCGGCACATGGCCGATGTTCTATATATAAGCTCGTTTCTGTGTAAGCGGTGTGTGTAACGGCAACGGACCGGCAGATATTCCGATCGATCGTACCGGGTTATCTGACTGGCAACGAGAATTCATTTTCTCTTCCATTCGTCTCCCTTGCTTGCTCGCGCACCCATGCACACCCACTCTTTCACCCTTTCGCCCTTCCCTCGACTACCCTCGACCCCCGTGCCCCTACCTTCCTCCTAGCTCCTTCTCGCTTCTCTTCTCTTTTCCCTTTTATTCACCCTCGTACACACACGCGTATCGGTACACGACGATACTACGCGGCTATCGCGGGGGTAAAAAGTTTGACACGCGCGTGTCGATAATAAGAAAAGGGGTGCGCGAAATTTGCCAGTTTTACCAGACGGGGAATGGCCGCGATTACCGTTGAAAGCGATCGAGGTCACGCGAGTTACCTACCGCGCAATCGAAATTGCAAATTCGAACGCGGCCAACGGTCAACAATTTTCCTCCGCGCAACTGATTAACGATAATTAGGCTGCGGTTTATCGGGTATATATATATATATAGAGAGAGAGAGAGAGAGAGAAAGAGAGAGACGAAACACTTACGTCTCGCGGCGGCGGTGGAACGGTGGAATTGAAACCAGTTCGAGCCGGTCACCGTGGTGGTGCACGTTTATCCATGAAAAATGGCCGTCCGACGCGCTTGACTTTCACTTTACTTCACACAGCACACAATCATTCGTCGAGCGGCCGAGTCGCGGAGAATGAATATGTTGCGCGACGCGCCACAAGAGATCGATATACATATGTATATGCGTAGGCGTATGCGTGATACCGTGTATCGTTTATCACGATTCTACGTCGAAACGAAGCATCCTTCGGATGCTCACTGCCGACGTCCACACGCGTCTTCCTCGAAGCGGACCCGGTCAAATCGATCGAACGATTCTCGCGACGATAATTGGAACGGGGCTCAAGGCTGACGATATCCGTTTTTAAAACATTCGGCAGTCGCTTAGGAACGCGACGTCGCACCGGAGCACTGCGTCTGGGAATGTTGCCAATTCGAGGCGCATTTCACTTCGCTACTAAAAAGTCCTCGACGATCCTTCGACGCACCTCAGCCCCCGCCCCATCGACCGCGAGCCAACGAACCGAACCCCGGGAGAGCACAAAGCGCGACACCGCGCGGAATCGTCGATCTTTTTTCCGGTCCAACTCCGACGGGTTTATCGCACTGTATCACCTTTTTCCCCACCCCCTCCCCCCCCTGCGGTGTTGGATCCCTCCCGATCCGGTTTTCCAGCCGCGTCTCGTAGCACACCCTCCTCTCCTCTCGCGTTTTACACTTGCTTTTCCGGCGATTATTATTACCGGGAACAGGAACCGAGGAAAAAATCACGAAACCGACGGATAAATGCCGGCGCGAAAGCGTCACACTACTCGTGCGCGCCGATACGACACGACGGCAACAATAGAAAATATCTTTCGGGGTGGGGTGAATCGCGAGGGTGGGGGCGACGGGTTCACCCTCGAGACGACGACGACGACGACGACGACGACGACGACGACAACGACGACAACGGCGAGTCGACAAGCGTAGAGACAAAAGCGCGCAGACGATCGGACAGAGACTGCGATACGCGCGGCCCGCAGTGCTGCCGTCTACTGGTGCTCCGCGAGCTTCGCGGAATCCTCGCCCCCACTACCTCTCTCGACCCTATCCGCGCCACTCCCTCCTCGCTCGCTCTCTTCCCGGACCACCTTACCTTTCCCCTCTACCTCTACCCACTCTCTTTCCACCCTTTTCCCTTTTCCGGTACGCGCGGTTCCTGTTGTTGCCTCCTCGCCGTTCACTCGAGACCCTAGGCAACCAGCAGCACCCACGCAACCGACGATAATATTGCAAACGTAATATTGCCTCTCTCTCTCACCCTTCTATATGCGAGCGTATGCACTTTCTTATCGCGGAGAATTAGACCTTTGCTAATTTCGTACCGCGTGCCGTGTTGTACGCGAAGAGAAGCCGTGATATTGTACGCGGAGGAAACCCATTGCGAGCCGGCGAACCGTGAACGAAATGGCTAGCTTTACGCTTAACCGGTTCTAACAGCCACGCGGAATTTATTGGGAATCGATAGGCGTTCGGTAGCGACGCGACGGGACGCGACTGTTAGTTTCGAATCCCGATCGATCGGGAATGATCGGAGGAGTCGATTGATAAAAGTCGAACGGGAAACGCGGAAGGTAGGGCGAACAAAGCGTCGTGGAGCGTGGTGGGTTTATTTATGCGGCTTAGGAAGTATCGATCCGGCACGTGATTCGGGAGTAGTTGGGCCAGCGGGGAACTTTGTTGTTGGGAACTGAAAGTTTCGAAGCGGGGAAACTCCAGCACAAACAGGTGGAACGGGCGACGAAGGCCTTCTCTGGCGCCAGCCAATGCTACGTGTACGTTACCCATACCCACACGGGCGAACGATCGCTGCACGAGACACACCGACGCGAAACGTACACGTGCAACCGAACCCTCCGCGCGTCAACAATATTCAGAGAGAGAGAGAGAGAGAGGGGGGGGGGGGGCTTACAAACAACCCTCCGCCACCAGAGATTCAAGGAGAAATTGCCAGGGTCAACCCTATCGCCGTTCCGAGACGCTGATACCGCTATCGTTTATTGTATAGTTCCGCGTAAATATAATCGAGGAAACGGAATTCTTCGATTCGATCCCGAGCGATGAAACTTGGATTAAAACTTTGGATGTAAATTTAATTACGAGCGTAATCGGACGTCCGATCGAGTCGAATAAAAAAAATAAGCGCGAGCTCGGAGAACCGATCGAATCCCGGAGAAGCGGAAAGTTTGAGGAATTCGAGATAGTTCGGGAACGAAATTAACCAATTTGCAGGCTGATGTTTCGCGTTAGCTCCGTCCGGGCAGGGATGTGTTTCGCGCCAACCACCAGCCATCCCCACCGTTTCCCAGCGCCCCACCAGCCTGACCTGCCCGAGAATCAATACAGCTACCGACCGCCGCCGCCCCAAACCCCATCCAGCCAGCCAACCCACCCCTGCCCCACCTACTTTCCACGCTACGCATCCCCTTTCCCCATTCTCGAGTGCCGATTCCCATTCTGGGTTCGCAGCTTCTCTTTCTGCCACTCTAACCCCCAGCCCTGCATTCTCCCCACTCGACGTCGATCCCACCCCGGACCGGCGTTCCACGTGCCACACACCAGCTCCTTTGCTCCTTTTCTCTTTAACCCTACCCCCCTATTAGCCGAACGACCCTCTCTCGAGCGGCCGTCGCTAGAAAGATCAGACGAGATCCCTGCGGAGATGCGGGAAACAAGAGGAGGTTTACGAGCCGAACATTCCAGGTGAACTTGAGCGGAGAGTCCGATGGAGATTGGCGAGCGGCCAACCCCCTCGTCGTCCAACTGGCTGCTGTTTCCTCCATATTTACATTCGAATGAATCGCTCTGTCCACCGTGGGTATTTCGAGTTTCGCTAATCGAGCTCGACGCGCGTACCGATCGATCGATGCTTTCCGATCCAACCGAGGGGCGGGCAGGATAAAAACAATTATCGCGTCGGTGGACGGTGAATCGTTAATCGAAGATAACTTGATCTCGCCTCGGTTTGACCTTGCCTCTCTTCCCACTCTTTTTATACGCCAAGCGAATTCGTGAATTTCATGAGAACTCTACCAATCTCCCTCATCTCCTTTCTCACGTAGCGGAGGAATGCCAGTTTTCTTTCGTTGGGATCCCATACACCGGGGAACGGAAGGCGGAAACACGAGTTCGCCTATTCTTATCCGATCGAAAGATAAACCGATGCGTCACTCCGCGGAATCGATCGATAGAAACTTTTCTATCTCTCTTATTCCGATTACGAGGATATAAGAAGAAATTATGAACGATATTTCGCGAGCGATAAACCGTCGGAGTCTTTAAAGTGGCTCGAACGAAGCGCTCGTTTCCAAGAGGCGAAGCTAGAGTCGTCGTCGACTTAATCCCTTTCGGCGAGTTTTCGAACTCGCATAAGCCAGCCGGAAAGTTTCCGACTTAGGGCTGTCGACCCAAGTACCCTGCGAGTCACGAATTCCATCGAGTTTACGCACGCAGCCTTCGAACGGGACTATTGTCGCACGGCTGTTTGCCATTCGAGAAACGTGTAAAAAGAAAACGATCCGCGATGAAATCTCGCATTAACGGGAGATCTGTATTCGTAGGGACGGCAGCCGACTTTGGATTCGAAAGTTTAGCCTTTCGAAGAATAACTCGCTAACGATCGACAGTTTGAAAAGGAACTTTTGAATAGCATTTTGAAAGGTCCATTTCTGGTGTTGATTACGCGGCAGGAACGATTTCGAAATTGTTTGAAAAGGAGGATCGTCCGTGACGGAGATTGTCCTCCGGTACGTTCGATTACCGTCTCGGCAGGAAATCGAGCGAAGAGGACACGAAGAAGGTGGGGCAATCGTGTTCGCGTTCACGACGAACGGAAGTCGGCCGCCAAGGTAGCAACGGACTCTATTCCCGACCCCTGAAAGCTGGAGGGTGCTGCAAACACGACTTTATTGATTTCCCTGCATTAAAGGGAAGCGGTCGGTTCGCCTCGCCTCGCCTCGCCTCGCCTCGCCTCGTCTCGTCTCGCCTCGCCTCGCCTCGCTTCGCCCCGCTAAATTTCTCATCTATACTTGCTTGGTAAACCTTCTGATTCACCGTGTAACCTCTTATCTCGAACAGACTGATATCCGATTATCGCGTGGAAAAAATACCGCGAAGACGATGCCATGTTAATAAGCGATAAGGTGATAACGCGTAGACCAATAGGTTGAAAGTTACATTGGTCATTATCTTACAGGTGCGAAAGTGGCACCCAAGGACGGAAGAATTTTCAAGCCGTACGTGGCAAACTTGTTTGCTCGACGAAAAACTTTTATTCTCCTATATGTGTGAACTTTGTTTCAGAAATGCGGCTTTTTTTTCCTCCTCTTCTCCTTCTCCTTCTTCTTCTTCTTCTTCTTCTTCTTCTTCTTCTTAAGCTTGGCAACGCGCGGAGTACGAGAACGAGACGTTCGGTAAGCACAAAGGTTCGTCTGTTGGAAAATGCATTCGAGCGATTCCACGTTGTCGAGAGGGGAGAGATAATCTATCCGCGAGTTACATATTTACCGCGAGAGGAGGGTTATCGCGTTGCGCGATTCGTGACTGGAAAACCTTCAACTCGATCGTCGATGGAAGTTAAACAACGTTTTTCGTAGGCCATCCGGATATCGATTTAAACGAAGCCGAAAGAGGAACGAAAAATGCAACGCGGTACACCGTTGCCGACGTTATTCGTAATCGTAAACTACATAGCAGATTTAATAATAGAACGGAATTGAATTTCACTCACCACAACAAGCGCGTGCGTCAGAACAGTCGATGACCTCGACCTCCTCGGTGTCATGCCGACAACCTCGCCTCTCATGATGCTCTCGACGACTGCGGAAAAAGGAACAAGCTAAAATTGACATCACGTTCCAGCAACTGGTTATTACGTTTACAGAAAAAAAAAGAAAAAAAAACATATTCTCGCTCGGTAAATAAAATAATAGAAGCGGAACTCTTTTTTTTTTCTCTCTCTAACGGCTACCTATTTAGAGAGAAGGAATGAAACGAGCGCTCGTTAAAAGTTTCGAGACGATAAAGAGTAATTTGATTCGCGAGATCGAAGACGTCCCTGCGTGAGTATTTCATCCGAAAGGTCGATCGTGGACACTCACCTCCGTCGCCGATCAGCCGCATTTGTACTAAGCTCGGGTCCTCGTTATGATCCTCGAGAACCGTGTCGTCGGTGACGGTCAAATCCTGAAATTGCATCGCAACCACTGTGAATCAACTCTGAAACCGCTCGGAACTTATAAACAGCTACCTCTGACATCGATCGATCGATCGATCTTCTATCGAGACGAGAGAACGGAGTATCTCGAACGGAGTAGCGTAAGGATAGCAGCGTAAGAGGATTCATCTCGAAACGGTCAAAGGGATTCGGACGGAGTTGGACGAGAACGAGGGATATCTCACCTTGGTGGACTCGTTATAACCAACGATGACGGCAGTGTACCATTGCGTGGTGCCCTCGGCTCGATAAACTTCGACCCTGAAGCCAACGAGCACACTCGGCGTGGTCAGCAGGATTCTTTGCCCGTCCTGCATCTCTGCCCATCGCCTGACGGCGCTTGCCCAGGGCACCGAGCCCTTGGTCAACTCCCAGTCCTGCTGTAAAATCAACCATCGGTTCAAGCCTCGAAAGCTAACCACCTCTCGCTCTGCACGACACGTTTCGTTCGGAAAAGGATTTGGTTGGTGGGTGGAGAGGAAAAGCAGCAGACGGGAAGGTTGCGTCCGCGAGGTTTGCCAAGAACCGTTAGTCGAAACGGGAACACGTTGGCGCCTCGCGCTGGCCGTTCTCCAACGTTCGCGAATGTCGGTGGTGCACGCGGTCGGTCACCAAACCGGCAGCTGCCAGAGAAATAAGAGCATAAAGGGGCAGCGGCGAGGAAGCTTCACGGGAGTCCCTTCTTTCCAGCAGCCTTTCCTATGCGCGTTCTATGTGCATTCTATGTGCATTCTATGTGCGTTCTATGTGCGCCTCGGAAAGAACCCGTTGCATTTATAGTTCAGGGTCACCAAACACCTCTTCCCACATTTCTTTTCCTTCCAGCATCGCGGCTATCGATAATCGAACGTGCCACGCACAACCAGCAATCTCCACTGACCCCGATGTCACCCGTGACATGAAATTATTTCTGCCGCATGTTCTCAAGTTGAACTTAAATTAGAGGAGAGGGTCCATCCCTCGCGTGGAACTAATTCCGCGGTAATCGCGTTTAATACGTAACTTGGCAAGATCGCCGCACGAAACTCCGCTGCTGCTGCTGCAGGTGATCCTGACCGCGGTCTTCCTGGAACTTCTCCACGGCGCGCACGTGAACGACTTACGATTCCCCGCGAACCGGGGAAACTTTTAACGGTAAAAGTTCCGCTAGTTTAATTACTTGGAAACAATTCCCCGCATCCGCGTTCGAACGTAAAAACTTTTCGAGCACGCTCGCAACCTTAGTCTTTACTCTGGTCTAGTTGCATCGAAGAGGAAGCGTTCGCTGATCGATTTATTGTTACTACACCTACTTGGAAGATGAGAGAGAGAGAGAGAGAGAGATTTAAAAAATGTGGTGCAATAGTCTCGTCTCGGTTTAAAATTGCTGACGAGTTTGAATGACCTGTAGGAGATGAGCAACCCTCGAGGGATTACTCTCGCAGACACGGCAACGATTCCCCGAGGGCTCTGTCGGATAGGTCAATAGCCTCGAAACTCACTTCCAAGTTTCCTTCGCGTTCTAACCAAGTAAGTTTCCAGTTATGAAGAGGACTTGCGTGGCGCTTAATCGCGTTCGCACGAGTGTCGGAGAAATAAGATATAGATATAGAGACGAGCAGGCGAGTACTCACGGTGAATGGCTTCAGCTTGGAGTAATCGACAAAGTCCAGTCTTCGATCTTGCATGAACTCGACGGGCATCGCGTCCTCTGGTAAGTCTGCGCGTGCCACCAGCGGATAAAACGTCTGCAAGTGAACGCGAAACGAGCCGCGATTAATATCAATTTCATCTCTCTGTTTCCGTGTCGTACGACGGAACCGAAAATTAACGCTTAACGTTCGCGACGGCGGTGGCGAGTGACGCGAGCGACGGCTAATTATTATTATTATTATTATTATTATTATTATTATTATTATTATTTAGAAGATAAGGGTCCGTATTCAATCGATAATAAAGTGAAGCGAGAAAGGGTAAGCGAGAAGCGAGAAGCGAGAAGCGAGAAGCACACTTACTAGAGCCGGCCAGGCGACCGTGTTCGCGACAGCAGTGGCACCCCTCAGGGGTTTCCCGTTGATACGATGATGGTGATGGTTATTATTCGCGTGATTGTGGTGATCGATGGCGATGAGGCTGGCATGCCTGGGGTCAGGTCGCTCGGCCCAATACAGACCCTTTTCCACTAAGAAGAACGAGAACACTGCGTCCCTGTGCGGCGATAGCCATTCTCTTCTTTGCCACTCTACGTCGTCGTATTCTACTAGGATCTGCAAGAAAGACGTTCGTTCATGTTGCGAGAGTTCGATGACATTGCGCGAATCTACCGACGAACCTTGTCCTTTCGACCTTATTTTTAAATGTCAAACGGCTATCTTCTCTATTTCGACTCGTCTCTCCGTTTAATAACCAACCGTTCGAATCGATCTTCTATTTCTATTACGCGCGATATCAATTAATATCCATTATCGTTAACGCGATAAATTCGACGCCGGATCGAATCGAAGGTCGCCCTCTGCGTAGCCTAATAAATGCGATCACTGTGTCGAGGCGACCCGGTGAAAGTGATTCCACCGTTTCAACCACTTTTCGCCTCCACCAATTAACATCGCTGACGGTTGCCAGAGGGAAAATCAGGGTGCTTCCCTATTAGAATACCCTGGGTGACCTTTCCGTGGCCTTGATTTTATTCGATACCTAACCGTACGTACAGGAACGAGCGTGAAAAGCGCGGGGAAAACTCGGCTCGTCTAGTTGGACGTTTCACCGTCAGACGGCGATATCTGCCGGAGGGGGGATCAGCGATGGCCGCCAACATTCAAAAGCTCCGCCTCCTACGAACGTTTTGGTACCGCCCGATTTTGTTACCAAGGCAACCGACGGTCGGCCATTTTGTTCACACGACCTACCACAACCTTCCCCTGCTGTGAACACTGAACCCCACCACACCCCCCTCCTATCGACGACCTCCACCTTCGACCACGATTTAACTCCCGTCCCCACCTACTCGAGCCTTTCGCGAACCGTCGCGGTCCGTTTCGTCTTCCCCTCGTTCCGAACACTGCCGACCCGAACGGAACGGAACGGAACGGAACGGAACGGTACGGAACGGTACACGCGTGTCTTGTTCTTCCCCACGGGGAACGGAGAATATTTCTATTCTTTCCTCTATCCTCCGTTGCCTATTTTCCTCAAATATTTCACTTCCGAAACAATCTCACCGTGTACACCGGTTTTAGAACAGAAAATGAGAAAAACGGCAAACTTTTCCGATCCCGAGGCGTGAAAAGTCATATTCTCAGGCGGTGACCAGTTGCGTAAGACCGTACTAAATATTACGTTACTCGCTTGCGTTCACTTTTACGATGTCCTTTCTTCGGTTCTTGCAACTGCGATAATTAACGTAGCCAAGGGTTGAAACTTTTCAAATGGGAAAATATGGAAACCGTTCGATTTTTAGTTAGCGTAAACCTTGGTCGGAAATCGGAACAAGTTCCGGGAAACCGGTTTCATATCGGAGCGTATACTTGCTCAATCGATTGGCAACCGTGTCGATCCCATAAGTAATAGCCGAAACGTGACCCTATAGTGTCGGTTTGTTGCTCTCGCAGCCCCTATTTAAACGGAGACTCTCGAGTTGCCGAGAATTTAACGACTCTGAACGACGATGACGCCGTGAGTTGGTTGATGAAAAACAAGACCGGTCCATGAGCATCCAGCGACTTCAACCTCGCCGTACAGAAGGAAGAAAGAACGTACCGCGCATTGTTTCGACCGTTCGCGTTAACAACCTCCCTCGCGAATATCAAGAGAACCTTTAGTTCTCGTCCATCGCTGTCCCGAATCCCTCGGTGTGTCGTTAGTTTCGCCTCTGTTCTATCTTTTAAAGGACACAGTAGCAAGTGGAGCGACCGTAAATAAAGTAAAGGTAATTAGGCCGAGCATAAGCGAAGTAAACGTAATTGGAGCGACCGGAATTTCCACCGCGCCTTTCAAAGAAACCTTTTTTTTTTTTTAAGTCTTTCACCGAATCGATCGATCGGAATTATCGCGGTTCGATCCTGTATCTGAAAGCCTCTAGAGTACATCTCGCGCTGAAAGGTTCTCGCAACGCGTATCTAGCCCGGATTTAAATAGAAACTAGCGCGAGGGAAAAGTGTCTCGCTCACCAGGCGCTACTGGAATTATTTACTTCCTCCGCGGTATATCATTACTGTTATTTAACTCAAACGGAACACCTTTCGCGCTAGCTTCAACCGGATGGAAATTAAGGAGAAGAAAAGAAAAGGAAAGGAAAGGAAAGAAAAAAGAAAGGGTGAAGAACGAATTTGTTCTCTTTCTCCTCGATCCGCGCGTACTTTCTAAACTAAGAACTTAAGACCAACTACTATCACGATCAATGGTATCGGTGGGAGAGGCATCCGCGCAATGTTGAAGAAAAAGCGAGGGAAGAGAATTGGAGTGCGCGGTAATACGCACGGCAGAAACGAGATATGTACGCGGACGAGCTCTCGTCGAAACGTGAACCCTATTTCCCCGGGAATTACGAGTGGACCGAGGTAGGGGGATGGTTACACGAGGGAGGCGAGCACTTCTCGACAAAAGATCTTTTTTCCATTCCTCGTGGCGTCGTTAGGTATCGGCTTCTCTTTCCAACACCGCGGTGTTTCTCTTTGTCCTTGTTTCGCTGCAGCGCGCGCTTTTCATGCGGAGCCCGCTCGTGTATTTTCGCGAAAATAGGCCGCGACGAGAGGAACGATGGACGAAGAGCGCCAGCGAGAAGAAGGAAAAAGAGTGCCGCGCCGCGGCTGGTTGCGGTGACCTCTTTCTTCCCACCTACACCACTCGCTCGCTGGGCGCTCGTTGGGCGCTCGTTGGGCGCCCCGATCGAACCGAGCCGAACCTCTAAAGGGTTGCTTCTTCCTATTCCTCCGATATCCCTCCGTCCATCTTTCGCAAATACCACCGCTCGACTTTTTTCGCATCGTTTGCAAACCCCTGCTGCTGCTGCTGCTGCTGCTACTGGCAAAGAGAAAGGAAACATCGCGAACGTCCTTTCATAACATAGATCTACGTCCTTCCTAACATAGATCTTACGCAGCCTTTTTCCATTATTTTAATGAATCACTTAACACGGATGGAACCAGGACGGAAAAATGAAAAACAGATGTGTTTCTCGATCGAGAAGAAAGTGAAAAAGATGAAGATCGCAACAAAGTCGAAGAGCGAGCAGGACATCCGACCAGAAGAAAGGAGAAGGAGGCGAAGTTGTGAGAAGAGCAAACGGAGGACGAAGAGAGGAAGGATGGAGGGAGGGGGGAGAGGAAGCGATGGAAAGGAGAGAGAGAGAGAGAGAGAGAGAGAGAGGGAACAGAGGGGCGGTGTGGGTGTTGCGGAGCAGAAACAGAGGGGAAAGGGAATGCCCCCTTTTATGCTGCGTACGTATCATGTGCCTATGTGTGAGAATACCACCACCGGAAGTTGGAGGCCACCGCCTGACCTTGCAGCGGTCGGTCGGTTTCAACTCCGACTAGCAGCCCCGTTTAACACTCGATTATATACCGGGTGTCTCGTGAATTTTGAGAACCGGCCGCGAAAACGTAACGCGACGGATTTCCGTCGTCTATAACTATCGTCGGTACGAAAACTGACGCTTCTCGTTCGAGATTGAAACATCTCTCGCAGCAAACGCACGCGTTCGATGTCGATCATTTTTTCATCTCTTACCATGACTCGCCTAGAAAATATCCAGCTCTATCATTAACTTTTCTAACCGCGCGTAATTCTATCGCATTCGATAAATACTCGAGGATATTTAGCATACCTCAAAGAGCGTTTAAGCGATGCATTAAACGAAGGAATTCTTAGATCAAGGATTCGCCAGAGGGAATGATATCCTCTCGATCGAACAAACGAACGAGGATAAAACGTGTGCGAGCCTCGCAAGATCCCCGATATGGACCCCTTTAACAGACTGAAACTGTAATATGGGCCATTCAAGCCGATAGTACAATATTTGTTCGGTGTTCGAACGATCACGATGTTCAAATGTTTTCCATTCCGATCCTCTCTCCTCACCCTCAGGGATGCGAATTAGAAGATATCGCGTTTAGTTTGAAAATATTCGTCACCTGATGATAAATCTACCGCGACGGATGTTACGTCTCTTCTGTAATCTCGTCGTGTTTTCTATAAAGTGGCAGACATCGTACGTATCGTCGTATCGCTCCAATTAAACCTCCCGGCCTCTAGCGAGTCGCTTTCCGCCTACTTGATTTCATTTTTCTTTTTTTTGTTCAAAATAAACCGTCTCGATTGGAGACGCAGGACGTACGCATTAGTACGGGAATATTCTTAACGCTTCGAAGACGAAAACGTGACGCGAATTCTTCGTACTCTATCAATCTTTTTGTTGGCAACTTGGCGCTTGTAGTCGACGACAGGCTGATAACACCTAATGAGTTTTCAGTCAATCAACTACCTTCGATCAATTACTCCTGTACGACGACGTTGCCTGTGACAGAGATCGCGGCGATGGTGTGCAGGCACGAGTGAATGGACGATCTGGTATTTGCAGGGCATAGAGAAGCCGACCTTAAAGGGGATGCATCGGTATTCGCAACCCTCTATCCCACTACCGCTTGCTCGTTTATTTCGTTTCTTTTCAAGCAAGAGATTTAAACGAATTACAATATCGATTACGAGCCGAAGAAGAACCGACCGCGAAGACGATACGTAAAAATGAAATAAAATATTTTCGCGACGGTCCCCTACGTCGAGTCGAGACGAAGAGAGTACGATGGTAGAGGGATGAGGTTTGATTAAAACGCATCCAGCCGCCTTTGGCCACAGCACACCCCTTTCCTGCACACCCGTAGTTACTCGGCACCCTTGAAACCCCCTCCCTCAGGCCGTTCCTCGTCGAGTCCACCTCCACGACAACCTTTATCGGGCAACGCCCAGATAGGGCTCGAAATATCGAATCTCCACCCCTGCCGTGCCATCCACCCCCTACATGGCCTACAGCCGTCAGAGTTATTTTTGGAGTTTCCATATTTCTCCCTCTATCCCCCCTGGTTCAAGGTGATTTTAGCCGATTTTGCGCGAGCAAAGATTCGCGAAGACAGAAAAAGAGTGCGCGAGGTCCAGTTCGTCGCACCGTGACTCGGTATCATCTTTTTCTGGGAACAGTCCTTTCGCAGAAACAACCTTGACTTTTCGGCCGCGGCTGAAAAAAGAACCGAGAAGAAGCGTGCACGCCTTCTGAATAGCAATGCCCAAATGAGTCACTCGCACTCGTCTGAGACCCGATGTGCTCGTGACTAACGGCTTGTTTACAACACCGCGACCCTGATCCTCTTTTCTTCTCTCGGTAGAAACGTATCGTTGCACCGTTGCACTGGAATTCTATCGTAACGATAACGACTAATTTATCTGGCAAATTGGAATACCGATACGGAACTCGCGACGAGGGGAAGGGAACGAGAGGGAACGGTTACCGATCCCAGGGATCTTTCTCCGTGGAAAAAAGCGCAGCGTGTTTCTTTTTAGCTGTACAAAGAGAGAAAAATAAAACCGAGCAAGGATGTCCGCGGGCGGGACGAGAATAGTCGAGAAAGTACTCGAGAAAAGATGAAGAGCTTGGATACGGACTGGATGGGCTGGGAGGAAGAGGGTGGAACACGTGCACTGTCCGGCTCTATTTTTATGTACAACTCTTTCGAAATGGCCCTCCGCGAGCTACGTGGGAGTTCGTGCACTTTTTCCACGTTCATCGTCCCGTTCGCGATGCTCCTCTCGAAAAATATCAACGCGTCGAGGGAACCGCCGGTGTTACCGTCTAATTTTCTCCAACAACTGTAAAGGTGGGCAAATTTGTCGCGAACGCGACGCGCGAGCGTCAAAGTAAATGGAAAAAAAAAAAAAAAACGAACGAGTCTGTCGGCGGCGCTATCTTTCGAAGTGGTCGATTTCGCAACGATCTTTCTCGACTTTTTTTCTATTTCAGAAATAGTTTCCGGTCGAGCAACATTTGCAAGAGCGTCGTAGAATAGAAATGATTCGCGAGGAAGAGGTAGAGGTAGAGGAGGAGGGAGATCTGGGATAGAACCTATTTTCCGGTTCACGGTGGCTTCTGTGTAACAAAGTCGACGGTAAAAGGAGACTTCATCCCTTCGTGTCTGATCGGCGCCTTTGATGGTCACCATGGCAACTCGTCTCCTCTTTCCACAGTCTTCTACCTCGGTTGCTCCTTCCTTCGCGCGCTCTTTCCTTGCTCTTTTCTCTGCCTACTGTACCTACTGTACGCTACTGTCGCGCGACTTTAAGTTAATTACTATATTAATAATCGGCAAAATAAGGTAGGAGTTATGCAATATAAGTTTGTTGATTCGAAATCGAAGAATAGAACGGTTATCGCGGTTGGTGCCTGGTGCACGGAGTCGCTCGAATTGGCTCCGCAAATTGCGTTCCGTGCCGAGTTAATGAATTTGCCCGAACTCGATCGTTCGCCGACAACCGGATTGCCATATTGATTTGTATCAAGGAGTAATTGAAGACACCGCGAACCTAACGACGTTAACGAAACCGATTCACCGGTCCGTTCCGTCTTACCCGATAACTGGGAAAACGGTTGTTTACCGACTTTATGGGTCGGGTAAGCGAATAAGAAATACCTCTGCGTTTATTTTCCACGGCGATCTTTATTTTTAGCCTTCCGCTATTTTTCCCTGTTATCGGTTGGCTGAACGTTGGCGCGGGTGTAGAAGCTGTTGGTCGATTTGGAAAAAGATAGGAGATTCGACGGAGCGAGGGAAACACGTGCGTGATCGTTGCCCGGGGAGAACGGTGAAAGCGAGTGGCAGTCAGCTGACCGAGAATTAAACGAAAGAACTTTGCTCGGTCTCTCACCGCGAGAAAACTTTTCTATCGTGTGTTACGGCTAGCCTAGTTGCCCGTGGAAGAAAGTGAAGCCGGACAAAGAGCTACCGCGACGCGAAACCACCGGTGAAAGAGAAGGGTGAGATCGGATCGCGAACACAGTGACGCCATACGAGTCGTTAGTTCCGACGGAAATTTTCTGATATCCGCGAGCCGATCGAATACGCGAGCCAGGTTCGCGGCGTTCGTCTCGGAGAAAACTTGCGAGCGTCTCGCTACGAAAGTGGGTCGTATTTATACCCGGTGTTCGCCTTGTCTCGATTCTCTCGCCGGTCCAATGAGAAGAATGAACATTTTAGCGTATTTCGCGATCGATCATCGCACCGCCGCCCTTTGCCCTACATACGAAACTGTATCTCTTTCTCCCGGACTTTTTGTCCGTGTACACATCTTCTGTAGGCCCTCTTTCTCTCTCGTCACTCTTGCATGCATCGCAAGCTCTCGTTCTCCGACGTTTTCCCGAGCTATTATCTCGTCGCGAAGCTTTTTATGCTTCCATAACGATCTCCTCTCTGTCCTTGTTCCAACCTTTCTTTCCTGGCCTGCTTTCCGCCTTCGCCAGTCCTATACCTTTTGTTCGAGCCTTATTCACCCGAAGACTACGGCTACGACCAGGCTGTTACTCCGACTCGTGACAAGAAACCTTCCGTAATTTGCTTTAATATTTATGGCCAGTGTCTTTCGTTGTTTTCTCTAAGTTATTTCGATAAATCATCTGGGAACTTGTGGGGCGAACAAAAACCACCTGTCGTACGGAGGAGCGTGACTCACCCACCCTGACACTTTCCTCGACACCTTCGTCGCAGGTTTCTACGGGAATCGAACGGAATAAAGAGATTTGCCCTGGTCGAATCTGGCGAGCAGCCGCGTCGAATATCCGAGAGCTCGGTAGGCGGTTTTTCATGTCGCGAGGCGCGCATTCCTCGCACGTACGAGGCCCCCTTCTCCGGCGAGCTCCGTTCGAAAGCCGCGAAAAAAGCCCAGAAAAGGCGCGGAAGAAACTAGAGCGTGCAGCACTTTTAACACGCGGCCACTTCAGACGTAACGCGAGTTTTTGTTCGCGTATCAAGCGGACACGCGCCTCTATCGCCGTGTTTTCTTTCAGCTCCTTTCGAAGTCTTTTCAAAGGACCACCTCCGCCGTTCCGCGTGTCGATTTACCTTTGCGATCGTAGCGTTAACGAGATGATAGATAGCGTTCGAATTTTCGTCAGCGGTAGAAATTGGAGGGTCGCCGGCACGTTTCGTGCACACGTCAGGGTTATTGACCCCGATCCGGTGGCGCGCACACACAAGCCCGGTGACATAACACGAGGTGGTGCACACGTGCACTGCCACCACAGACGGATAGAACGTGCACGCATGCTCGTTCATCGTGTACGTGACGGTACACGCGTGACGTCTCAACCTCTACGTCCCTTCCACTAATTTTTCCAAACAACATTTTTCGAAAGATCGCGAACGCGAATAACAAAGTAGACCGTAGGCGTTTAAGAGGCCGGCAATATATATTCCTGGGCGACAATAAAATTACAGACCGTAGAAAGGCACGTGACTTGGAATGCACCAAGAACTGCATTCTTTCACCGTATAGGTCTTCTGGTCTTCTGGTCTTCTGGCTTGTTTGCTCGGCCTCTTTCTTCCGCTTGGTCGGTGGTCACCGCGCGCGCTGGGCCCCATGGCGCAAGCCAATAAATACCGCGCGTCGGCGTGACGTTTCTATTTTTTAACGTTATCCAGACAAGGTCGACTAACTGTACACCCTCGATGTCTGCCGTTGGTGTTTTTTGCCGCGGCGTGCATGCTCGCCGCACCGAGATACAAACCTACATACACACTGGTCGGTCTCTTTTTGTAACGCGTACCCGATTTTCGACGGGAAATCTCCGCGTAAACGAGCAGAGCCGTTCTACAGAAGTCGGTTGAAACGCGAGGGCAAAGAGGTCGTACAGATAAGTTAAGTTAGGCAATTGCCGATAAGTTATCGTTATCGTAGCAGGTCGGTACGGTATTTGGCACGCGTTCAGATAAAGAGACAAATGAAACGGAGGAGGAGGAACCCTTTTCGAGGAAGCGTCCCGAGAAATCTCGCGACGCGCCACCAAAAAATTCTTTCGCGGTAAATCGCTAGATAAGGAAAGTGTGTCATAAAAGTGGACGTTCTGCGGGGGTATCGAAACGCAGGTTTCTTAAGGTCGCGCCGCGTGCCCTCAAGAATAACAGGGTATAATTAGAAGGACAATAAATCCATACCGCAGCGCATGCACCATGCTACACGAACGTGATGCAATTACAGTAGCATCCCCGTTCACACGCCGCCGTCGCCTCGATCGCGGCGAATCGTGTTACCCCTACGCGTCCAGCGAATACGCCACTCGGCTCGTCAACGATACCAAAAGGTCGCGATGGGATCGGCTATTAGACGACGGATTCCTGGCAACCTTGAAGAGACGCACCGCGCAAACAGTTCTCTCCTCGGTGTTTGGCTGTTTGTTGAATCTGGGTGAGTGACCTGCGTCCCTGGTGGTTAGTCGCTTGGTCTGCCAGGAACCTGTTCTCCTCCCGACCGTATCTTCTCTCTTTCTTCGCTCCTCCTCCGTTTTCTACGCCGACTGGCCGCGGTGCGTGCTCGAAAACCCCGCGACCGGGGACCCTAGCGAAGTTTTCGCGGTGCAACAGGATGCAGATTGGTGCACAAGAGGCAGGGGAAAAGACACAACCCGTTAGAGGGATACGATTATCTGGGTCGTGATGATCCGGGTGAAAGTGCTCGGCTAACGGGAACAGCTCCTTCCCAGCTCCTAGAGACGATACCGATAGAACGTTGGGAATCGGCAGCTGCAGCCTCCTT